>NC_071272.1:915000-980000 GCF_023375685.1 Ictalurus furcatus
GATGTTGGAATTTCACCTCGATAAAAGTCAAAAACAACAAAAAATATTCTCTACAGCATTTCAAATGTCATCACAAACACTTTTGAAGAATTCATGAATGCATTCAACAAAAATATGTTGCACATAAAGATTTATTGACAGAGTTTAAAAACTGCCTTAAGACTTACATGACAATGAGTTTGAATCAAACAGGTTTGTGTTATTTAAAATTTACAGGGAAAGATGTCACAAGTATTGTTAATAGTAATCACATTTATGTTAAAGATACTTACAGCCTATGAGATATAATGAACAAACTACCATTCCATAACCTCAGGAATTTACAGTCACAACTAGTCTGTTTGGTTGAAAAGTTTCTTTTCTTCATTACGACTGTTTCCAAGTAGAACTTAGAACGATCATAGTCTTTGACCCTGAATGATCATAGTCTTTTCGAACAGTAGGCGTACCTTAGCTGTCTATCAAACAGGGGGCGGGTAGCAAACAACCACAAAATGCAAACATGATTAATTATACACTTTTTTTTGTTGTTGACTTTACCCCAGGTTTTGAGGAGCATTGGGGGGCAAAACTTAAGGAACGTTTATTTGACCTTCACACAATCAGATAAAAAGTCATCCGAGACATGGCTGTCCAGTGTGTATTCCATTTAAGGTCTGATTAAATTGTTTACTACCCCCCTTCTGTGGACATAGAGCTTTTGTGTGCGTAACCATGAGGGTATATTTTTGTGTTGGTGCAAGTGCAGTAGCTTGTCTTTGTGTCAGACATAGGCTCTCTTGGCGTGCAGCATCTCTATGAGCAGTTTGTTGCATGGTACCTCTCCGTTGAGGTGTTTGTAGCTCAGGTAATCCTCAGCCTGAGTGCTTAGAGCTCGTAGCTCTCGCAGATGCTGCAGCAGTTGACTGAATCTGTCCACATGCTGCGGATACACACACAATGTGTATTCCAGCAATGCCCCATTCACCTGATGATACACGTTTTCCACATATTCCTGGTTTTCCAATAGCTTCACATCTGGCAATAAATGAATAGGGATCAGAGATGAAAGACCAGACAGTTTGAGTTGGGGTAAATAATAGAGAGAGAGAGATAGAGGGAGAAACTGTGAGGGATATAGTGATAGTTATTGACAGAATGAGTAGAAAGAGTGCACACACACACACACACACACACACACACACACACACACTGATATAGTACAGCTAAGATCCATAAGCCCTCAATGCAAAAAATCAGCCTTTGTTTCATTGTAAGCTCTAAATTACTCTCAGCTAAGACAATTAAAAGAATAAAGGGCCAATTTCTTGTGAAGCATCCACACACCCCAACATGGGGTTAATCCATTAACCCTTCATTGAAAACAGAACTTCATTTGGCATTAAAATAGTGTGATTCAGAGAGTCTTATTTTAAAATAAAGAGATTAGAACCTGACGAACAGCAACATTTATTAGCCTGGGTCAAATCATGGAGATGGAATGACTGAGACGCTCAAAAAGCATGTCTTCAGACCGAGTAAACTCCGATACTCCGATAATATTTTATTCACGCACATTAGCAGAGACGGTACCAGATTCAGCATGGAGCGGAGAGTGAAAAAAGGAATCAATTCTAACTCAGATTAAAAATGTACCTCCATAAATATTCAAGCCTTCGGCAATAAGAACTGACAGACCCTAAAGATGTTATTATTCGTTTTAGCTGTATCGACGCTTTCCTAGCAACTTTATATCAAGGCTGTTCGGATATTTGGAGGTCTTCAGTTTAATCCCCATTCATTTATGCAAACAATGTAACTTAAGTATGAATCCACAATATAATCAAAATACGAACACAATCCCATGAACTAACTGTAATACAGCGGTCTCCATCATAGGGCACTGTAATGCATGGACACCTCTCCTACAGTTAAAAAACACTATCAATACACAATACCATCACACAATAATATCAAATTACCACGCTACCATCAAATACTACAGTAGGGATGGTACTGAATTAAAAGATTCATGGTATGGTAATCATGAAACCAAATATCAGAGCTTTAGGTATACCACATTATCTGCTTATGTTTACCGTGTACAAACATTGTGTTATCGTGGTCTCACCAGGATTGAACAGGATGAGGTACTTAAAACAGGTGATCTCTCTGCAGTCTAACTGTAGCTCCTGAAGACGCTGGGTCAGTTGCTGTGCCCCTCGCACCAACTCACCCAGGGTCACCCCTGCCTGAGTCAGCAAAGAAGTCAGATCCACCTAACAAACATACATATGTTGGTGACTCTTACTACATGGTGCCATTCTACATCCCGAGGACATATCACTGCATATTTTGAAGTGACGGAAGTGTAAGACCTTCAGCTGTAAATCAGGGGGTTTAACAAACATATTGCGTTAACCGTTTAGAAATTGCAGCCTTTTATTTACATAGTCCCTCCATTTTCACAGGCTCAAAAGTAATTGGACGAACTAACATAATTATAAATATAAGGATTCTTTTTTTTTAAATACTCGGATGCCGATTCTTTGCGGTCACTGACTGCCTGAAGTCTGGAACCCATGGACAACAGTACAAAATGCTGTTTCCTGAGTTCTTGACCCACTGCTATGTAAGGAGTTTCAAGCTCACCACCCAAATTGCAGAGGATCAAGACCGAGGGACAGGCCTAGAAAACCCCCCAATTCGAGGGATGGGGAGGGAGTGGTTTACAGTCACATCAACACCAAAAAAGTCATCACCATACATCTTCCAGAGAACAACACAGGCTAAAAACATGGCCACCATGAACTACAGCACCCAACACACACATTCCCGGTCACTGTTAAGTAAATGCCCTGTATCTTTGTTACCAGTCATTCCCAAGCAGTGATTCTGATATTCTGATTTTTTTTATCCTGTTTCTGTTTTTTTCTGTTTTCGTTCCTTGCCTTGCCTTCTTTACACTGCTAAAATTCTTGAATGAGCTTAATAAATATATAATAAATACTTAAAATAATAAAGGTATAATAAATACGTTTTTATAGTAATGAAACAGGGTGCACATTTGGACTGGATCATTTAAAAATCTGCACAAGATTTTGTGAAAATAATCGCATCGGCCCGAACTGACCGGTATGTTTTCCTGTTAAACATCAGTAAGCATTTCTTCCTTTATTGTATGTCACATGTTAAAATAACGAAGGGGTTTTTGTGTGTGTGTGTGTATGTTAGTGGGTGTATGTGTGTATAACTGTACCTTCTGTCCAGTAATGAGCAATATAGTGTCGTGTTCATCATGATGCACTTGTCTGGAGATATAATCAAGCACCAGCAGCTCACTCCAGCAGTTATGTAGTAATTTCATCTGATCCCCCACCTGAGGGAGGGTAAATAAGAGAGAGGTAAATTTTTAAACATTCTGGTCAGTACCAAGGAAAAAACAGTCACAGGAATACCTGCACCAGACATAATGTATATTGGTATCCAAAATGAGGCTGGGAAGCGTAACTATTGTATGCAGCAGTATGCAAGCCAACATGTGGAATGTCCCAAATGCAGTAAGGGACAAAAAACTGTTAGATCACCATTAATTCCAGTTGGCCTTGAATTCTGTCTGAAAACTCAGTGTATATCTTGCCAACCTCTACTCTCTGGGACATTGTGATCGTCCAAAGGGATTGAAGTGGGGTATATTTTTGGAGACTCCGGACGCAACTCATATCTTTCTGCCAGGGCTGTCACCGGAGCAACATGAAACATCTCACTCCAAGACTGAAGGAGTTTGAGGTAGTAAATCTGCTGTGTTTGCGCATGACCTCTCAGTAAACCTCCCCAGCTCACTGTGTAAACTTGTCACTGAAAGGGCCCTTGCCACTTAGTGAGTCATTTTGAGCTGGATGTGGAACTTAGTCTCCTGGTGAGAACTGCTGTTGTTCAGAGCATCTATTATAGAGCCGTGGTTGCTTTTCTTCAGCCAGGAACAATTCTCCTGCAACCCATGCATGGAGTTTTGCTTTCAGGTCCAAGATATAATGAATTAAATGATATACTGAATTAATTTTTTTTACTGGAGCACCTCTCAAACGGTAAATAATAGCTGCTCCAACCATTTCTCCCAATGTTTTCTATCACTGTGTGTGAATTTGTGTAAGAACCTTTCCAGTGATAAAAGCCCTAAAACATGCCCTTTTCCTATCCAGCCACGGACCATAACAATAAAGGCTGACAAAGGGCTAGGAAGGACACTCCTTGTTTATAGAAACTCTACTTTTTGCCTGGGATAGTCATAAACTGCCCTCTGAAGCTCACTTGAAGATATCTGCACAATACTCAACAACCTAGATCTGCAAGATACCCAACAACCCAGACGGTAAGCCACTCTGCTCCAATGGGGAGGGGGGGTTAAGTCAGTCTCTCCAGGAAGACGCTGGACAGAAAGTTATCAAAACCTCTGATGTTATGTCCCCAAAGTACAGTCCCAGGGGGTTAGGTGTAAGGGGTCCCTTTAAACAACAAGCGATCAGCAGCACTGAATGAGGATAATCAGAAACACTGACCTGCCACATCACGTTTCAGTATAAATCCCAGAAACTCAAACATCTATGAGTTGGCCATTAGATTTCGTCCACCTGGATCTCTGATGGTCAACTTCAGAGTTGTGTTTTTTTACTCTTAATTCTGGCTGATCCTGCCTCGATCTCAGCCAAATCTCCACTGCAAGATGTAGATACAGGAGAACTTCAGACATTCAGTGCTAAACTATATGACCAAAAGTATGTGAACACCTGACCAATATGTACTTGTTGAACATCCCCCCTTAGCGGTTATAATAACCTCCACTCATCTGGGAGGGCTTTCCCCGAGATCTTTGAACGTGGCTGTGGGGATTGGTGCCCATTCAGCCACAAGAGTATTTGTGAGGTTGAGCACTGATGTTGGGTAAGAAGTCCTGGCATGCAATCCTTCTCTAATTCATCCCAAATACTGGGATTGATGTAGGGTTGATGTCAGGGCTTTGTACAGGCCACTGCTGTTCTTCCATACCAACTTTGGCAAACCATGCCTTTATAAACCTTGCTTTGAGCACAGGGGCATTGTCAAGCAGGAACAGGTTTGGGCTAGGCCTCTTAGCTCCAAAGAAGGAAATTCTTAATGCTACAGCATACAAATACATTCTAGAGCATTCAGTGCTTCTAACTTTGTGGCAATAGTTTGGGGAAGGCCCACATATGGGTGTGAAGGTCAGGTGTCCACATACTTTTGGCCATACAGTGCATCTCTTTTGGTGAATTGTGCACAGTGAGTCACAAACGTCTTGTCCATGATCTCTAGACAAGCTGACTGAACCAAGGGTACGGCTGCACCTTAGGGGAAATTTCCTGTGAAAACTGTGCCCACAGATGTAAAGGAGGGGCTAGGACGACATGCCATCGTTGATGGAACAATGACTTCTGAATTATACCATTGAATTCTAAAGAAAAATGTTATGACAGAAAGTGGTTCATGCAGCCAGACAACAACCCTAACCACACAAGTCATTCTACCAAAGAATGGTAATAAAGTTAATGTTTTGGAACGGCCGAGTCAAAGTCCTGACCTTAATCCAATAGAAATGTTGTGGAAGAAGCTGAAGCGAGCAGTTCATGTGAGGAAACCCACCAACATCCCAGAGTTGAAGCTGTTCTGTACTGAGCAACGGGATAAAACTCCTCCAAGTCGACGTGCAGATGATCAACAGTTACCCCAAACGCTTATCTGCAGTGATTACTGCACAAGGAGTCACACCACATACTGACAGCAAAGGTGCACATACTTTTCCCACTCACAATCAAGTAATATTGGATCATTTTCCTCAGTAAATAAATGACCAAGTACAATATTTTTGTCTCATTTGTCGAATTGGGTTCTCTTTACTTACTTTTAGGACTTGTGTGAAAATCTGATGACGTTTTAGGTCACATTTATGCAGAAATATAGAAAATTCTATGCCTGGATATCAGACTGGGGTGCCACCCTGGCTAGGATGAAGGACATCATTGGCAATGTCACAGGGGAGGATCAGTGGAAGATGTAGCATGAAATGGCTTTAGGTTAAGACAGCTGTTTTACTGGTCATCCCTACAGCCTGATAAGTACGGTAGACGTATTGCATGTGTTATTGGTAAGCAAGCAGTGTCTGCATTGGGTACCTGACCTTAAACATGTCTCACTGTGGCCAAACCCAGAATTCCTGCCAGGACCAGGAGATTCAAATTCTTATTTTTACTACCCATATCAAGCACTAAATTCTTCGTCAAGTGGCAAGGCCCGTTCACAAGACGAGTTGAGAAGTCGACTATAAAGAAAGGTGAACACACAGAGGCAATGTCAATTGTCAAACTGTGGTGACTACCTCTACCAGAAGACAAAGGTTGCACTAACCCCAACGCAAGGAATTTTCCCCATATAAATACTGACATGACTTAAGTCAACTCTGTATACGGCCCTATGAGTATAAGGACACTCTAATAACGTAACCCTATTTACCCATACTACGCGTAATTCCTCATAAGCAGAAGTTGTTTATCTGTTAGGAAATTCAATATGTGTGTTTAGTTCACCTGGCCAGGTGTGACAATATAAGGCGGAAACAGTCCATCAGCACAGTGAGAGTTTTCGTGCACTCAGTTGCCGAACCCAAATCCGCTCCCACAGCCATTATTACTAAGCTGAGCTCAACTGCATCTGGACTAAATGCAGATAGATTTGAATGCAGCTGGGCATATATTTCTGCTAGTGATGACTCAGGGATGACAGGATGACAGTCTATAGCAGGCAGCAGATGTGTGTGTGTGTGTGTGTGTGTGTGTGTGTGTGTGTGATGCATGGTAAGACCTCTGTTTGTGAATTATACATGTATACCTTTGATACTGCTTAAATAAGCTGGATAAGAAAACTCAGTAGAAGGAAATACTTGACTAATGGTTTATGTAAAAGTTAATGTAACCACTCGTAAGCTAACGAAAAACCACTCAGATATTTAAATTTATATTATACCGTGCTGTGAAAAACATTTTTGCCTCAATCCCGACTTCTTCTGTTTTTGTGTAAATCTCATACTAAATCGTTTCAGAAATTATGACCTAAGATAAAGCAAAGGCAAAATGAGTAAACACAAAATACAGTTTTTAACCGATAATGCTATTTATTGAAGCAAAAAAAAAAGTCCAATTCAATACCAACTGGGCCTGTGTGAAAATGTATTTGCCCCCAAAGTTGTATTTGGGGTAGAATTCTACAAACACGATTGATGACCACAAAGCCATTTGTACACCTGGGAGGACCTGAGGACTCAGACAGTCACAGACATACAAGATGAAACTGCTGAGTGAAGCCTCCAAACACTGTTAAATGTTAGTGTCATATCACCGTATCAGTTGCAAACCTTATCGTGCCATTTCACTATAACGGTGTGATCATGTTTCCTGTTCTAAGTGTGTTGAGAGTTGGTGTTTGGGATGCACTAACGGGGAGCGGTGTAAATGGCATTGGACTTTAGCTGATATTAGATCTGCAGTAAATTTTCTACCAGTGTTAGTCTTGGGGCTGGCGTTATGGCTGTACAGACGACCATCCAGGGCTCTTATTACTGTCGAGCGGTTAACAATCAGGAAATGTTTACCATGTACCATTAAACTGCATTGTAGCACTGCTCACCTTTTCTTGCTATGTGTTTCTCCCTTACCTTTAGTTCTTTGAAGAAGCTGCAGCTCCGTGCCCACTCCACAATGAAGAATAGTGTTTGGTCTGCGATGTGGCACATTAGGCCAAAGCTTGAGAGTGGTTCGATGCTGCTGGAGCTCTGGTTCTCTTGCAGAAGCGCCAGGTGAGTGCTGATCTTACTCTGCACCAGCAGCTCATCCTGTTCACAGCGCACAAACTCCAAAACCAACGCTGGCAAGTCCAGGCCTGTGTGTGGTGTGGGTGAGCTCATGGTCTGAGTCTGATCAGTGTAAGTGTATCCCCCAGTGGAGCCAGGTGAGCTGCTACTGGCGTAGTGGTCAGGAAACTCTGATTTGATGATGCGACAGGGCACAGATTGGTAAGGATACTGAGAAGGAAGCGGGCTGTGGGAAGACATGCTCGCACATCCAGGTAGGGTGTACAGGCCCTGCTCATACTCTGTAGATGTGGTGGAAGAAGGCATGTTTAGGAGGATGTTTTTAGTGGAGGAAATGTCTGGCAGATTGGGCAATATGCTACTAAGTGTATAGTCTGTCAGGGTAGATGACAGGGCAGGTGGCATGGACTCCATCTTTAGCCCACTCTCCCGGTTTAAAGCTTTCTTCTGCTGCTTTAAGGCCCGGTCTCGCTTGTACATCGGCCCGAACTTATTTCGGCCCCCTCGCATCCGGTCTGCACGAACTGCTGGAAATAAACAGGAACAAAAGCTTCTGAAAATTTCCAAAAGCTCAGGGGTTTACTCGTCTCCTCTTAGTTGTCATTTCCAAAATAAACTGTTCGCATTCACGGCCATTGCAGACCGTTAATTAACTAAAACAGTGTGTTTAGTTTAGAGCTTACCTTCGAGTCGCATGCCCACGGTAAGGCACTTCTGGAAACGGCAGAAAGGACAGCGCTTTCTCTGTGTCTTATCAATTTTACACTCCTGCCTCTCTGCACAGGTGTAGCGCTTATTGTTCTGTACTGTCCTCTTAAAGAAGCCCTTTAAGCACAAATCTATATGTTATATCAAATTCTGAATACAACCGCATATCAACAAGACAGAGAAAGACTTCTTTTTTCAAATCTTGCTTCTCAATGAGCTCTTTAGGTTGCAAATTGTTTTAAATTTGAGGCCTCTGAAAGATGGATAGTTATTTCAAATATATACATATATATATAAATGGTGTTAGTTTGTACCTTGCAGCTTTCACATGTTAGCAAACCGTAGTGATAGCCAGACACATTATCCCCACACACTGGGCACAACTCTTCCAAATCCACATTATAGATGCATTCCATCCTGACTCTCAACACACAGCAGAAAGAAGGCAACGACAATCATCCACCAACTGGCAATGCTAACAGAATTCAAATGCTATATTTAAACCAGCACATTTATCATAAACTTATCATTTTAATGTTATCAAATATATAAATATATTAATATATATTCTGACCTATGTAAGAGGTCGTACATACCAAGAGATCAATTTTTTTTTAAAAAAATTTAAAAATTAAAAAAAGAGAGAGAAGTGAAATATTTAATGCGAGTTATTTCCATCCAATATTCTGTCATATTTTTTAAGTTCTGATAAACCATATTCGAGTAGCTATTTTAATTAATGATGATGATGATGATCATGATGAGAAACCATCAATTTAAACATCATCAAAAATACAAAATACCACATATATCTATATAAATATCTAGGAATTAAGTTTAAACAAGTCCAGCTCTACGTGAGTTACCTGCGGGGTCACCGTCACTTTGCTCCTGTTGAAAGACAGGCAGTGTTATCCGTCAAAAGACCACTATTCCAGAAAAAGAAGGCTTCTAACTGCTGGGATTGTAACACCTACAGTATGTAGTTGCGTGACAGCTCTTTATATTAACCACACACACACACACACACACACACATACACACACACACACCTTTGCGTATGTGGACACAGTGAAAGACACAGTGACAGACATAGTGACAGACACAGTGAATTACCCATCTACAACAGTTGGAGACAGAGGTTAGGGAGGCGCCACTCATTTGTATATTAGACCTTTTGATTCCCCACTCAGGCCCAATGAATTAGCGAATTAGTAGAGGAAGAAGGGCTTAACAATGTTCTGCTACATATTGACGTTTACATAGATATTAGCCAATATCGGCAATAACGAACATGGTTTTTATCATGAAAAGTGCTTTGGACTGCTGATGATGTTGCTGATGTTGTCATTAAATAGCAGTTAGGTGTTGCAATTAATAATTAATTATGCGTGATTGGCATGAGGCATTCACGGCCATACATTTTCCTATTTAGAAGCGACACAGGAAAAGAATGCATGCCCATGCCATCACACTTCCTCCACCGTGTTTTGAAGATGACGTGGTATGCTTCAGCTCACGAGCCGTCCCAAGCCTTCTCCATACTTTTTGCTTCCCATCATTCTGGTGCAGGTTGGTCTCGGTTTCATCTGCCCAAAGAACGCTTCGCCAGAACCGGGCTGGATTTTTTTAGATGGTTTTTTTTTTGGCAAAGTCTAATCTGGCCTTTCTATTCTAGAGGCTTATGAATGGTTTGCACCTTGTCCTGAACCCTCTGTATTTGCTCTTCTCTTTATAGGAGACTTGGATAATGAAGAACACGCCTACCTCCCGGAGCGTGTTCTTCACTTGGCTGGATGTTGTGAAGGGGTTTTTCTTTACCATGGAAAGGATCCTACAATCATCCACTACTGTTGTCTTCCGTAGACGTCCAGGCCTTTTTGTGCTGCAGGCCTCGCCGGCGCGTTCTTCTTTTTCCTCAGAACGTACCAAACTGTTGATTTAGCCACTCCTAATGTTCCTGCTATCTCTCCGATTGATAGATTTTTTTGCAGCCTAAGGACGGCCTGTTTCACTCGCATCGAGAGCTCCTTGGACCGCATGCCGTGGGTTCACAGCAACAGCTTCCAAATGCGAATGCCACACCTGGAATCAACTCCAGACCTTTTACCTGCATAACCGATGAAGAAATAAAGAACAGGCCAAACCTGTCCATGAAACAGCTTTCGAGTCAAATTACTTTTGGGCCCTTGAAAGAGAGGGGGCTACATATTAAAGAGCTGTAATTCCTAAACTCTTCCTCCTGTGTGGATGTGAATACATTTAAATTAAAGATGAGACAGCACTTTAAGCCCATATTCATTATTTAACTGTAACTTTTTTTTTGTAAACATCCAAAAACAAAACATGTGAGTGTCCTAATATATATATGGACCTAACTGTTTATATAAAAATGTTGTCCATGATCTTGAATGGCACAAAAAATAATCATTTCTGGCAAGCATTGGACCTATTCATAATATGATTTTGTGGTCCAACACTGGAGTTTTTGGTGAAGCCCTGATGAAAATATTCAACAAACTAAAGATACCAAAAGTAGGCGGAAACCTTTGAAATACATTTCTTTTCCTTGTAATGGAGGCACAAAGAATCACAGGTCTTATTAAAAGATCAAATAAAGCTCCAAAAGTAACTTCTCATGTACGATTTATTAACACAGCCTTAATTTAAAGTATACATTTACAAAATGTAAGGAATACAAGATATATGATGCAATATTCAGGCAGAGCAACTGGATGGCTCCGAGTATTCCACGATGATCATAACAGTCTCTCTGGATCCCAGTGCCACAAAGGACGACGTTAAACACTGCCAAAGCCAATTTCTTTTCGTCAGGAAACATGGCCAGGTGGTGGTCGTGGTCGCGGTGGTGGTGGTATCTGGGCGCTCCATCAAGAGACAACATTAGAGGACATTCAGCTCACTCCTCCTTCTCATAGTTGTGTTTAATGTGTTTCCACAGTTTCTAGAAAAAGAATAAAATGAGACCAAACCAATTAGGCTATATTAGACATACAATGCACTTGACAGGGTACATACCGGCGTCCTTATTTTCTAATATTCTATTCTCAAGACAGTCTTAAAAATCGGAATAGTAAATTAGGCTTTTGAGTATTCTTATATATATATGAAGTGATCAGGACTGCAACGTTTAGGGCACTGTTTGGGAGAGGCCCAGAGTAAGCTTGTAATGCCCGGAAATGGAACAATAACCATAGTGACAAGTTTTCCTGCGTACAATATTAGATGCCTTTTGTGCACATCTCATACAGTATATTTTTTCTTCAGGGGTTGAGCTTGGAAAGTTAGGTGGCAAACCGGAAAAACCGTGAGATAAGCCTGCATTTTCAGCAATCTTTAAAAACTGATTACTAATCACAAGGTACAAGATGATCCCAATAAAAATCTTCTTGAAATCTATAACAGACTGTTCGGTATTCTCCATGTCAGACTATAGGATAAAGATCACCTAATTAATTCAGCGGGGCATTCCAAGTCCAATGATATGAAAAATTCCAATGTTGGAGATTTTGAATTTGGTCATAAAATGCAGTATTTTACGAAGGACTTGGCGTATCGTTACAAATCTCGGTAGGTGTTTTTTGGCACAATTCTCTGAAGGGACTCAAAAAAAGTTTTCGGACAGCACCACCTATATCAAAAATGATAATGCTATTTCAATAAATGCTAATAGCTACTGACTCCTTTTTCCTATGGTCATGAGACTGGTCTTGAGAGTTTCCGTGGTTCAGGCCGAGAACAATAATAATTATATTATGGTCAAGGAAACTTCCTGTCCGTCATTTTTAAATGTTTTGAAAACCTACATTTTTCCAAACTACATCCACTCAACAAAAAGTTACACAGAATATTGATAAACCAGAACGTTTTTGAATGGCGCTTCAACGAATTTGAAGAACACGCAAAATTTTATTTGAGGCCGCATCTCTGCAACGCTTTGAGGGATTGTGATGAAACTTGGGACGCATCATCATTAGGCCCTGAGGTTACCTGCAGAGATTCGGCACACTGCCCCCTACTGGTCAGGAGATAGAAAACATTTTTTTTTGGCTTATAACTCTTGAATGTTTTCCTGTTTGATAACCATCATGTCCAGATACTACCTGAGCAGTTCCAGAACAGCACCAAGTACTGGAAAATATTTCTAAGTAGCAGCTATTTTTAAAAATAAATGTTTTTTTTTTATGACTGAAAATGTACTTTTTCTAACTACTCATACACTGTTCATCTAACTCTAACCAAAACCATGTCACAAAGCTTCTTTTGCTGCTCATGGTGCCGATTATTGACTTGACCCCGGTATTGCTGCTGGCAGCTACATTTACATATTGTATTTACTGTACATTACAGAGTGGGGGGATTCATTCATACCTTAAATATAATGGCTATAATAATTCAAGGCACTTTAGGGTTTAATGTCCACACAAGCAGTTGCACTGCAAACAGCCAGTTAACTAACTAAGGTTATTTAAAGCGGAAATTTGGCTTGTACATTTTGCATATTCTATTGTGCTTTTCTGGATAAAGTGATGTGAGATTAGAGTCATTTGGGACTGAACCAGGACCTCGTCCTCTGATACCTACACTAAGGTCAGTCTTCCGCTAGCGTTAGCTTTAGCTACATGGGTCATCGTTAGTTGAATGAAATCACGCATGCGACAAAAAAAAACAACAACTTACCCCCCGATTTAAACTCTCAAATAACGCATCTCCGCCCTGGTCGAACACTCGCTCGAACAAAACGGCTCCCACCATGATGGTGACGGCGAAAGTCGATGTTCTTCTAAACAGCAGGTTATAGACGTTCCTCACCAGCGCCATGTTGCTCGGGGTGTTCGTGAGGAAGGAAGAGGCGGGAACTTCAACGAGTCTCCTCCAATCAGAAAAGAGCACACTGGAGGAAACCAAAGACAGTCAATGGAGGAAGCGCGTCGCGCTCTCTTGCTCTCTCACACACAAAACTATTTTAAAAAAAAAAGCTTTTTTGACATGACTGTACCAAGTACTTATTATTATTATTATTATTATTATTATTATTATTATTAATCCATCCATTTTCTGTACCGCTTATCCCATAATAATAATAATAATAATAATAATAATACAGTAAGCAAGAGTACGTGTTCATTGTAAATATTCAATTAATCGAGTATAACAACAGCGTAGGTCTACATTTAATTCCTAGACATCGTATTAATCGTATCGGCCCCATTCCTCTTGTAACAAGCCTCTTAGTTTGTCCTCCTGTCAGAATAGTCCGCCCCCGTTTGATAAAGAGGATGGTACGTTCCATCTCTAACCCGGTAGATGTTCCTGTCTGACCTCTTCTACTTCCTTTCTTGTGGCGGCCGTCGAGTAAAATGGTGAGGGTTTTTATGAAGACTTTTCAATCTAACGCAATCTTGTTGATTTAAAGCCCTAAATTGGTCAACAAAGGGCTTTTCTACATTGGTCTTTCCTGTCTTAAATGTTGGGTTGCTATATTTTGTGCGCCGAGTCTGAAATGGTCATAGTTAGGTGTTTTTCTTATTTGCTTGTAGCTTAGCTGCAGTGTGTAGTGCACTCCGGCCCGGTGAGCTAGACTGTAGCTCCAATTATTAATCAATAAAGATAAAGAAAAAAGTTATATTGAGGCTTGCGAGCGGCCAGTCTGTCGATACACTATACAACTACCTCTACAATATTCACTTTGTTTGCAGTTTTGAGTATATATCAGTCGTAATACGGTAGTATTAGCTAGTTAGTGACGGTCTATGATAGCTAGTGAGTTAGCATTGTTATAGCTGGTAGGCTTTAATCCACATTGGTTTGGCAGTTATCACTTAGTGTTATTGATGTATTTTTCTGACTTTCTCCTGAGGTGATATTTATTAAGAATACTGTAAGTTGTTTGAGTGAAATATCTCAAATGTCTACACCTGAGTAGATTCCTGGATTGAAGTTCATGTCCGAGGTTAATATAAACACTTCATCAGACTTGTGTTGCATGCCGGTTATATAGGATCAGGTTTGGGCTTTCTCGTCCTAAACTCGTGATTTTTTTTGTGTTTTAGGCAAAGATCAAGGCCAGAGATCTGCGCGGGAAGAAGAAGGAGGAGCTGCTGAAGCAGCTGGATGACCTGAAAGTGGAACTTTCCCAGCTTAGAGTGGCTAAGGTCACGGGTGGTGCTGCCTCCAAACTTTCAAAGATGTAAGCTGTGTGATTTAGTGTGAGACTGACACTTGTAATCTGACTTCACCTTCTTAATGTGCGTCCTTACTTACATGATTCAAAGGGGTCGTTCACCCAAAAATGAAAATTCCGTCATCAGTTACTCTGCCTCGTGTCGTTCCGAACCCGTAAGACTTCCGATCGTCTTCGGAACACAAACGAGATTTTTAACGAAACCTGGGAGATTTCTGTTCCTCCGCCCAAGTCCGTTCAAAGTAACCAAAACTGTCAAGCTCTAAAAAGTTCATAAAGGCATCATAAAAGTAATCCATGTGACTCCAGTGGTTTAATCCCAGTTTTATTTGTGCAAAAAAAACAAAACAACTCTAAAATTGTCTTGTTCATCTTCAGGATGAAATTAGTTGGTTACAGTTACATCTATATGGCGCTTTTCTAGACAGAGTGCTTTAGATTGTATGGGGGGGAAATCTCAACCTCCACCAGTGTGTAGCGTCCACCGGGATGAGAACGCCCACCACACACGAGCTGTTAGTGGAGAGGAGAGATGATGAGGAGGCCCAGTGGGGGAATTTTGTCAGGACACCAGGGTTATACCCCTACTCTTTACGAGAAGTGTCCTAGGATTTTTAATAACCACGGAGTGTCAGGACCTTGGTTTAACATCTCATCTGAAAGACAGTGCTGTTTTTACAGTATAGTGTCCCCATCACTATACCGGGGTATTAGGACTTGCACAGACCACACAGAGTAATTGGTGACAGAATTTAAATTTTTTGAGGTGAACTATCCTGAGACTTGATATTCTGTTTTAGCTCGTTTGTATGAATGTCTGAAATGAATTTTGCTGCTACTAATGCCGCAGACAGGCCCAGCAGTCTGAGACATAACTTTGTCCAGAAATCTCATAGATTTGCAAAATTTCCTCCTTTAAATCTAGATGCTAATATTCGAATGATTCTGGTGCCTGCATGCGGTCTTTCGTTCAGTGACCCACCTTGTGACTGTTTTTGTGTCTCTCTAGTCGTGTTGTGCGCAAGTCCATTGCCAGAGTTCTTACCGTCATCAACCAGACCCAGAAGGAGAATCTGAGGAAGTTCTACAAGGTGAGTGTAACACGGGTGAAATGTGATTGGTATCGTATATGTAACGGACTAGCAGCACCTTGCATTTATAATTTCATTTGCGACCCGTGCAGAAACGCATCTGCGTACGCCTTTCAATTTGTCCCAGACACGGCTTATTCTGCGACAGGCAATCCAGCCTTTTTCTTGCTCGTTTGTCAGGTAGAAGCTTAACGAACAGAGTAGGTTGAAGTTGTGGCATGATTATGAATTCTAGACTTTATAATAACAGATTTAATATCTGATGAAATGTTCAGCAAGACGATCACCCAGCGCGGCTCCTGGATCAGTGGAGTTAGTGTGAATACTCTCTTGCTACAGTGATCATGGCTGCACACTGCAGTGTCTCAGACACACACCTGCTGTGGGCGGCCTACAGTCTGTCAGGTCATTCTGGTTTAATCGTCCCATTTCAAAAATGAGATGGTAAAGGTAGATTGATGAAACTTAAGCACTCACCCGTGTTATGGATTGTTCAGATTTAAACAATTCCGTATTCATACACAACTCATCCATGGATGAGAGTCCAAGAGCGTAATGCTCCTACTCCTTTTCTCCGTCAGGGTCTGAGAACAATCATTTCAGAGCTGGTCAATTCTGTATGTTTCTAAATCCAGCATGTATCTAAATTTCAAACAAAAAAAAATGGCTGCAAGAGACTTGTTTCAATAAATGAATGCAGAGTTCAGCTTTCTCTGAGACATGAATTCTGACGAGTTGGTCGTTTGAGTTTATTTTAAATAGCCCTGAATGTTGAGACGTGCAAATGACTAGCAGCTCCTCCATTGTAAGGGGGCTGTGTTTTTGCCACGTCTCTCATGGACTCATTTTATAGCGTGACCTCCGGGCAGGGTTGAGTTTGAGTGAACTTTGTGCACAAGGCATCAAATCCCTAGGGAAATTGTCTTCCTAGTGGTTTTTTTGGGTGGGTGATTTTTTTTTTTTTTTTTTTCTTTCTATTCCTATTTTCTATTCTATTTCTACACTGCCCAATGCCATTAGTTATTACTAGAGTAACTTGACTAACAAGTTTCCCTCTTATTTTTTGTATTGTTGCACTGCCAGCATAGCGTTCTTATGGATTTATTTATTTTTAACTTCCATGAATATATATATATATATATATATTTTAACCATTTCTCCCATTTGCTTCCTTTCTTTAGGGGAAGAAGTACAAGCCTCTGGACCTGAGGCCAAGAAAGACTCGCGCTATCCGCCGGCAGCTCACCAAGCACGAGCAGGGCCTCATGACCAAGAAGATGCAGAGAAGGTCACGCCTGTACTCCATGCGCAAATTTGCTGTCAAGGCTTAAGGCTGTGTGTTGTTCTTGAATAAAATGCCCCACCCCTGGACAAAGACCTGCATGTGTCTTGTTGGTTTTTGGAACATCAATGTTTTGTGGGATTGTGAGAACTTGCTCATAACATGTGTGGTTTAACTTTACCATGAAATATAAAGTTAGGTTCAGCAATACTAAGCAATAATGATTGCAAATTATGTTAATTTTGCTTTTCTGGCTTGGACCCAGCTTTTTATTTTTTATTTTTTTAAAGAAATATATGTTTGTTTGGAGGGAGGGCATTTAGCGGTCAGAAGAACAGCTAATTTATGGCCAACTAATAGGCAACAATTACAGAGCATTCACAGTAGGGTTCCAGTTTTAGGTTCAGGGACTTAAAATTCTATTTTAACCGTTAGGTATTGCAGCTTACCTTCCACCTATTAAACACCTTCCATCTGCAGTTGTAATGAAGACTTCACCCATTTTCAGTAGCAATGCTGTTCTTGGTTTCACAAAAATTACAGTTGGGTTCAAGTAAACGTTACTGTTCCTGTTATCAAGACCAGTCGGGTATGTGCGTAACTGTAACAGCTACGAAATTTTAACATCGCTGCTGTAAAGTCAGAAAATGGGGCTTGTCTGGTTGTTTATTACTGATCCCATGGGTGTCTGTGTGTTCTGCTTCTACTGAAAGATCAAATAAATCACTATATCAAAAGTATTCTACATCAAAAATACTGATAGCATCCAAGCAATGGAATTTAATGAGTGTGTTCTAACGGTCGTGTTCATCTATTAAGAGTTTCCAGCACCCTTTCATGCCTGGATCCCCTAAATATAAGACCTGTCTAAAGTAGAACAAGACAAGTAAATCTCTTAAACTCGAGAACTGGGGATAGCTGACCCTGCCACCCTCACATGCTGGTTGTGTCTTTCCCAATATTCATAAATGTAAATCATGACTATAATTACTGCAGCGTTTAATTATTGACTAAGATCTGTGTCTGGGTTTTTACCTGGAGCTGTAGCATCACACTTGGGTTGACGAAAATGATGTGTGAGAATACACGATGCAGTAGACGTGCAAAACAAATGCATCTTGATATTTTATCTCGGGCTGATTTGAGGTGTGATGTACGGTTTTATCTCATAAAGCACAAAATACCGCATTAGGGCACGACTTGACATTTGGAGTATTGTTTTGGAGAATTGTGCAGTGTCACAAATGCATGCAGTATTTTATTGATACAGAATTGTGGCCTGAGGATGTAACAGGCACGTCAGCCTAAATCGGAGCGTATACAAGGTTCCGGGGGACAACCTGCTGACCAACCGTCTTTGCGTGTCCCTTTCAGTTAGTTTGCTGCAAGACCATCGAGTCTTTTTTGTAGACATGTCTGAAACTATGGAGACTTCTTCATAACCTGGCTAGCCATGACTTTGGTGAAACTATTACTAGTGTGTGCATGGCTCTAGCACACAATGAGAGTGCTTCGTGCCCTAGTTCACGATGTAGACTGGGATAACTATAAACATCACTAGGCTCTTTGTCTGAGAAATCATCCACGTCAGATTTCAGTGACGGAAGGCCAGATGTTAGCAGCTGCTTTAAACATTGTTCTGTATCTTCGTGCACAAGGTAATAAACCTCGAACATATTTGGACTACAGCATTTCTAGAGAGCTTACTGATGCTTCCAAAGGAGATCAGTAAATGTAGCCTGCTGTCAAAGTCAGACATACGAGAGGTCGTGCCTCTCAATTGTGTCAACACTGCTGCTTATTATTGTCTGTCCTTTCCAAACTTTCTGGGAAATCGCGCTGATGTGATCTAACGGTGTGTAAACATCTGCAGCCCCCCGTGGATTGTTTATTTATTTATTTTCCAAAAAAATATGACATTTTGTAATCTTTAGTTTGTCTTGTCCGTCCTCTCGCTTATTATTTTCTTCCTCTTCATCATCGTTGTCTTCTGTCTCACCCAGGTCAAGCTGGTCAGAGCCACTAGTGAGCAGGGCACCAGTAGGGCTGAATACACACCCGTATGCTGAGTCCTTGTGTCCCTACATCACACACACACACACACACACACACACACACACACACACACACACACACGGTTTGTGAATGAAACCTTTTAATATTAAATTATTTTTTAGGAATTGTGCTGTTGCTAAGTATTGAATATTCATAAGCCTTTACAGTCCAGTCTCAAAAGGCCCACACACACACACACACACTCTATGCACATGAGAGACCTAAACAGTTAACACTCACCTGTAAACACTTTACACACCTGCCGTCTGCCATGTCCCAGACTCTCACCTGTGAGAGCGAGAAACATTTCCCATTATGATTCTGCGTCTCTGTGTGCGCATGTGTGTATGAGCTCTTACCTTGTCCCCTTCGGCAGTGGATGCCAGGACTGATCCATCTCTACAGAAAGCCACACACTTCACCCACACACGCTCACCTCCACCCAGCACGAACACACACTCACGCCTCTGCAGTGACCACACACGCACCGTTCCATCCCACGAACCGGATGCCTGGAACACACACAATCACAACCAGCATATCTGACTTCTGCCGACCATTTCAGTATGAACACACACCTCTCTGTCGTCACAGCGGCCCAAAATACTAATACATGACTTAAAACATTCATCTATTGATAAAGAGAACACGCACAGCTTTCAGGTACCAGATGTTCCAGTAGTTTGTACAGTGGAAAAGGGAAAAGGTATTGATGTTCACCAGAATAGTAGCTAATAGAAAACACAGGTGGATTGTGTTGGATTTTTTTGGAAAATTGAAGCTCACCAACATCCCAGTGGTGGAGAAGCAGAGACAGACCACATTCCCCCGATGCCCTGTTAAGGTCACGACCTCCTCATCGCCACTGAGACTCCACAGTTTCGCAGTGTGATCCCATGAGCCTGTGGCCTGGGATCACAACACACACAGTCTTCATCACTATACGAGTATGACATATACCAAACACATAATATATGCATGAGTTACATCAGTGACTGTATATGTGGGTGGATGTCATACAAGGGATTCAAAAGTGAAGCCAACATGTCTCTGAGGCCCTCTAGTGGCTGGCTGCGGTATAATTTTTAGATTACACAAATCTCCACAAATTATTTTTAGGAGTTAAATTGACCTTGATATTCCTCACAATATTTTTCCTTACAATAAATGCATTTTATAAGAGTTATTTGATGATAAATAAAGAGCATGGGTGATGTGGTGAGTGACAGTTTTGGGTTGGGCTAGAAATGACGGTCAATTAGGAAACCTAGTGCCGGGTCCAATAAGCAGGGCTTAGTCTAATTATACTAATACTATTTATCTCTAGATTTGGCCATATTTTCCCTTCAAATAACATTAACCAGTGTACTTTTTGTAAGACGGCTAACATTGGCTATCAAGCCAAATTACATGATGAAAAGGTTACTGTCCACGCAGTGTCTACGTAATACTTACAATACAATTGCAGATTTTTCATTCAGACGTTTTCTGTTTGCTGCTCTTCCTCAACAGGCATGCTGGAAGGTGTATGTACATATGCATGTATATATGTATATATATGTATGTGTGTACCAGCCACTGTGAATCTGTGGAGAATGCACTGCTCTGAACAGCAGCACTGTGACCACAGAACTGCCTCAGTTTGAGTCCAGTCTGAACAACAACAACAACACAATAACAACACAATACTTAATCAAGTGAAAACGTAGCACACAGCACAAGACAATAAATCCTCCGATTGTTTTCTACTGACTATGTCTCTAAACAAGGCTAATTGCAAGAATGGAAGCTGTTCTGGTGGCTCATGATGGCCCAACACCTTATGAACACACTTTATGTTGGATTTCCGTTCATTTGTCACCAGTGAGGTTAAAAACAAACAATAATAACAACAACAACAACAACAAATAAACTAGAAACACTCACATGGATGTCCCAGAGCAGTGCTATGTTGTCCCACCCCCCTGATACCAGGCTTCGGCCGTCGAGACTGAAGGTCACCGTCTCAACACTTCGCAAGTGACCTGAACAATAACTTTAGGTTATTTTGATTTTCTTCACTAAGATGCATGCTTTAAATGCTATTATTGCAACACGAGGTAGACATGATTAATTAAGTCTGCACCTCTCAAATATGTTACTTGACGTCACAGTCGTAGTGGCGGGTTATTTATTTAGGGGGCAGTTGAACATTGTGGCAGCCATGTGGCCACGCCCCTGAAGCAGCAGGTACAAACAAGAACAAGACAGGATTAAACCGTCATAAAGCTGTTTAATCCTGTCCTCTTCTCGTCTGAAGGAGATTCAGGTGCCTTATTCAAGCAGTTATATTTGAATTCAAACAAACCTGTCAAAATGTGAATGCACCGGATGGGTGACGTGCTCCAGACACGTGTGGTACAGTCATGTGACGCGCTTGCGAACAAACAGCCGTCTTTGGAAAAAGTGCACCGTTTCACCGGCCCTGAGTGTCAGAAAATCACACACGGACTGTTAGTTTAGAATACCTCGCGACATCTGAAACAAAGGCATCCTTCTGATGATCCAGACCTGTGTGACCATGTACTTTGGCCACGAGTTTCCCATTGGACAATCTCCACAGGTAAAGGCGGCCATCATCCGAGCACGTGAGAACGAGTTGACAGTCGGGCGAGAACGCGCAGCAATTCACCTGGATAATAATAATAATAATAATAATAATAATAATAATAATAATAATCATCATCAGTTTTACTTTTTCTTTAGTTAGTTACAGTTACATTCATATAGCGCCTTTCTAGACACTCAAAGCACTTTACATTGTGTGGGGGGGGGGTTCTCCTCAACCACCACTGGTGTGTAGCATCCACCTGGATGATGATGTGACGGCAGCCATAGTGCACCAGAACGCCCACCACACCAGCTATTAGTGGAGAGGAGAGAGATGGGGATTATTAGGGGACCATGATAGAGGAGGGCCAATGGGGGGAATTTCACCAGAACACCAGGCGTTACACCCCTACTCTTTTACGATAAGTGTCCTGGGATTTTTAATGACCACAGAGTGTCAGGACCTCAGTTTAACATCTCATCTGAAAGACGGTGCTGTTTTTATAGTACAGTACTGAGGTATTAGGCCCCACACAGATCACATGGTGAGCGCCCCCTGCTGGCCTCACTGATACCACTTCCAGCAGCGACATTACTTTTCCCCAGGAGGTCTCGCATCCAGGTACTGAATTCAAAATCACAATTTCAGCCTCAACAATTCATGTCCTCAAATATCATGTCTGAAAAATCTATTCTATGTTCAGTTTTATTTCTGCTTTTAGTGCTTTAACACTAGACGTTGTCCCAAAGCAGCTTTAGATCTGTAGATTTAGACATAGAGTTTAATGTAGATTGTAATTTACAATCAACAGAGTCAGATGCAACCGAGGCAAGGAAAAACTCCCTGAGACAACATGAGGAGCGTTACCAGACTCCAAAGGGAACCCCCCCCCCCTTCACTTCTTAGTGTGATTACAAACCATTATCCTTCCACAACTGCATAGTATAAAGTCTAAGTGTGTTGAAACGACGTTTATTATAAGCATCATAGTCTTTATGAACACGGAAGCAGTGCTTAGGTACACGTCTACAATATCCAGGTGAGACTATCGGCTGAAGAAAGGGGGAGACTTTTTGGCATACCCTTTTTGTTTTTTGTGAAATGCAATCTATTCTATATAATGCATGCAGCCTTAATGAATCATATATGTATCCTATATACAGTACTGTGCAAAAGTTTTACGCACATGAAAAAGAATGCTGTAGAGCAAAAATGTCTTCAAAATGATGAAATGTTTCTATATTAAAATTTAAAAAAAAAAAATACCGTAAAGAGCAGTAAACAGTCGTAAATGAAACAAAGTCGTTATTTGGTGTGACAAAAAAATAAAAATAAAAATAGTAGTCTCGGGTAGAATTAATCCCACCAAGCTGCCACTGTTGGGCCCTTAAGCAAGGCCCTTAACCCTCAACTGTTCAGTTGTATAAAAATGATATAAACGTAAGTCGCTCTGGATAAGGGCATCTGCTAAATGCCATAAATGTAAATGTAATTAATGCAGGTTTATAAGGACCTGAGCTGTGAGTGTTACTGAGCATCTTGCAGAACCAGACACGGTTCTTCTGGAGTCTTTGACTGTCACACTCGCTTCGTATTATTGCAGCGAAACCCTCCAGCCGTCGTTGTGTTTTTTATATGAGAAGTGTCTCTTACCACTTAACACGCTGCTTTCTGTACTGACGTACAAACATTCTTCTGTGACATTTCATTTTGTGCTAGAAAACTCATGCTTGGGAATCTAAAATGTTTTTTTTTTGTACTGTCTCGATAATGTACAAGTCATCAAATAAAAAAATCTAGAACAAAGTGTGTGCGAAAAAGAAATTGGGTGCCTAAAACTTTTGCACAGTACTCTATGTATCCTACATCATATTGTAAATAGTATACATCCAATCATTCTCCAGAAGCAAATCTGATATTTCGCAAATGCCAACACGCTCTATAAATATTTAATAAAAGCCGTGCCACCCCCAAATGTATTCTTGTCTCCCCATTGCCACCCCATGTCTAAACACACACACGCGACTGCCGAAAACTTGCTTATACCTATACTTGTAATACCTATAGCTAAAACTATTTGTCTAAAAAGCATACTATGATTCATTGCTATGATTGCTGCAGATTAGTAGCATTAAAAAAAAAAAAAACCCAAATGAGCAAAATAAATAAATAAACAAAACAAACAAACAAATAAACAAATACACATTTAAAGTGTTATAGGCCACTACGTTATGGAATCGAATTCTAATTCGACCTTCACCCACCTCTCCTTTGTGGCCTGAAAAGTATGTGACTTGCGCAGCGATGCTATCCTTGGACCGATCCTGCCACATGGCTCCTCTTATGAAGAATTATACATATTTAAAATATAATAATAGAATAAGAATAGAAATAGAATAGAAATAAGAATAGGTTAGTTCCTTATTACATCATTTAAAGTCGAACAGGAGCTTCAGCTGTAGGTGGAGGTGTTTACGGGTTCTTGGTATCCACAGTGATGGCCTGGTGAGAAGGGTGGACTGTGTTGATCATTAACAAGCCCCAGTCAGACCCAGAAGACCTCGTTAAGAATTCATTTGAAACAAATCCGTCTCTCTCTCTCCCCGGGGGCTCTTACCAAACGAATCTGTTATCGAATGACCCGTGATTTGCAAGTACAGTCGACAAGTGGCTGTTCTCATGACATGCGTTTCTGCAGATGTTAACAGCAAGCTAGAAGTGATGTTTTCATGTCAGTGACACAATGTTCACTTCAGCCACCTGACCTCTGAGTCATAGCAGGCTTCTTAGCAGGATGCAGGCTGCACAGCAGCTCTGTAAACACACTGATGATGCAGGTTCGAGTGGTGTGATACTGTTTACCAGAAATAAAAACTTTGAGAGACCACAGGGACACAAATGCGTCACACACAGATGTTCATAAACAGAGAGTTTTTCTCTGTCTAGATCTGCGCCCCACGGAATCTTTGTGGTTCATATCGGATTATTATTTACACCTCTTTCCTTATCTTCCGATATGTTTTATGTGCTATGTCAGAATCGGAGTCACTTATTACCCCCACTTATTCAATCGGACAGTCTGTGTCTAATTGACTTGTTTTGCTATTTTTCTGACATAAATTAGTCAAATAAAACAAAATGACAGCTAATTACCACTACTAATTACTATTAACATTTCCTGTACTGGTGGTTATGATGCTGATTGAAAGTGACAAATGTGCTAAGAATGAAAAAAAAAAGAACAAGAAAAAGATGGTATGGGAAAGCAGAATGTGGAAGGGACTGGGTTATGTAAGTGCTGAGGAATTTTGCTGCCAGTAGTTTCTGGGGGTGTGTGTGTGTATGTGTGTGTGTGTGCGAGAGAGAGAGAGAGAGAGAGACAGCGACAAAGAGAGAGAGAACACTTGTTTTTTTTTGTGGTCTGACATCACAGCATGTTCAGACGAAAAGAGGGTCTGGCCTTTTTTATTCTCCTCTTTGTGTGGATTAATAAGAGAAAACTGTTTGGTCTGCACTGATCCTTTGGGGAAAGATTGAACTAATCAGTAGTCATGGCAAATACATCCATCATCCTCTTGTTGACTTTACTTGTGGTAGGAATGGCAGAAGGTAAAAACTCATTTTATTGAATCATCATTTTAAGCAACCGTTGTTGTTGTTGTTGTTGTTGTTTTTTTTGTGCATTTTATTATAGACTGTGTGGAATAAATGGATGAGAAGATCATACTCACTGACATCTTGAGAAATCTATAGTTATAACACTTCTATAACACTTCATTGCACTAGGACAATAACAATATTCAATGGACCAGATGAATTATTTTAAACGAATGAATTCATTAATCAATCTGAATGTCAACACAATAAGTGGCATTGCGATTGCACGTACCGTAGCACTGGATTTATGTTTAGTACTAGATTTCATATTGCGTTTTTTTTATTTTATTATTTTCCTCATAACGAATATAAAAAAACAAACAAACCGTTTTCTGGATTTTCATTAAAGGCCTCAGCATCTTTAATGTGTAGACGATGTCCAAGTGGGTTGTGTGAAGACATAACTACACTCACGAGCGTATAGACTCACATAAGGTGTGGTTTCAAATCGCTTACAAGTACCGCTGGTGGTGCTATCAAAATTTCATGACGGTTTCCATAACTATAGGACGGACACTGCCTGCTGCCGATCGGTGCCGGTGTAAACCACAGCGATGCAGGAGTTGAGGATAGACAGTTGCAGACAGAACACAAGAAAGTGGAAGAAGTGCATATGGTGTTCCGTGTTCACAAAGAGAGAAATAAGACACAGGCATAGAGCGACCATTAAATAAAGAAATGATTGAGAACGGAGAGTTTAGCATAGCTATTGAAACCTACGTGGTGCTTGTAACGAACAATCAGTGTTCACCATGTGCATGATTTGCTTCGCAGTTACATCTTGTTCTTCACAGAAGCAGGCGAACATCTCCTCCACATGAAGTATGCTGAGGGCTAGTAGTGTGAAGTCCATCCAGTCAAATAAGAGCAAAATAATGTTTAATCTAGCAGAGCACCAAAATCCTAATTCTCCTTTCCTTTTTATTTAGGACAGAAACAGCAGAAAAATGGCCGCAACGTTACAGGCATTATCAGCCCAAGAACTTTCCAGGGTCATGCCATCCCCATTCAGCTTCCTCTTCCTCAAAATTCAACGGAAATGCAAACACGTTCTTTTGGAGATGTTGGTCCAGCCCTTGTACTGTTGACCAACAGCAGCGCCTCATACCTCAGGAGTTCGTTGAGTACCCGAGCCATCCCGTCGATCTACGTGGTGGTGATTGTCATCGGAGTCCCTGCCAACATTGCCATTTTGGTCTCAATTGGCACCAAAGTACGTGTGGTATCTGCTGCCATCTTATGCTGCAGCCTGGCAGCTTCAGACCTTCTTCTCTTGCTCAGCCTCCTACTCAAGGCGCATTATCACTTTTCGGGGAACAACTGGACGTTTGGCGAAGCTGCATGCCGTCTCACCACCGCCTGCTTTTATGGCAACTTGTATTGCTCAGCAAACACTCTAGCATGTGTGAGCATCAAGCGCTACCTAGCTGTGGTGCACCCCTTCTTTTACAAAAGCCTTCCCAAGCGTTCCTGCACGGCCTGGACTAGTTTGGGTGTGTGGCTTGTGTTTTCATTGGCAATGTTGCCCAATCTTCTTGTTCATCAGAGCTACCACATCCCTCAGCTGGGCATCACCACATGCCATGATGTCCTTCCTGTAGATGTCAGTGCTTACAACTTCCTGGTGTATTATGCCATAGGGTTAACATTATTAGGCTTCCTGCTTCCCCTGTTTGTAACCGCAGCGTGTTTTGCCTCAATTGTATGGCATTTGAACCGTTCACACCATGACTGGAGCGTCTACATCAAGGCCAGCACTTTGGTTTTTCTCATCTTCATCATTTGTTTCAGCCCAAGCAGCTGCATACACTTCCTACACTACGTACGCATATACTCGAGCGGAGACGACAATTTCTACACCTACTTCAATGTGGTGGTCTGTCTCTGCTGCCTCCATTGCTGTTTGGACCCATTTCTGTTTGTGCTCATGTCTAGGACAACAGGCTCCAGGCTTTACTTTATGACTCGCAAGGGAAAGATGCTCAGCGTTTCCACTTAAATTCGAACATTTGTCTATACTAATGCCCCTTTATCGAATTGCCTTTTTAGAGTAAAGTGCCGAGACGTTCGGTTCTAAATGATGGAGAAGTTCATTTCTGGACCAGAAAAAAAAAAAAAAAAGAAACCAGCAAGATCCATTGCATCTGGTATCCTTGAAGTTTTATGATCATTATATGTTTAGAAACTTTTTTCGATGATAACAAACAGAATGGAAAAACTGTGTGCTAATCCCAAATAAAATAGATGCGATGTGTATTTGTGTCAATAAGCACATTTGGATATGGGAGTAAAATCAGTTTTAATTTTAGTTTTAGTTTTGTGGGTTTTTTTTTTTTTTTTTGTATTATCTCTGCAACAGTGGGAAAGTGGAATTAGCATTCAGATCGGGTGTGTAAAGACTCAGCTATTTGGTTTCAAACGGTTATCCATTATACATGGACAAAACATGGAGAGCCATTTGAATAGTCAGGACTATAAAGGGCACATTGTGCTACTGTGATTTGTGTGTGTGTGTGTGTGTGTGTGCGTGCTTATAAAGCGTGGAGGAGAAGGTTTTAAAAAGTTCAGCTCTACCCTTGTTATGAACGGGAAACCTGTATGTAAATATCTTTATGCTGTAGACAAACTGCACTTTAAAATAAAAATAAAAAAATACTGTCACTGATTTCTTTTTTAGGCTGTGTTGTAATAGAGCTCTTACTTTACCACACACAATAAATGTATATCAATCTCAGTGAGTCAAAGACTATTTATTTATTTATGCTTCATGTGGTCCTAGCATATGTTTGTGCAACTCTAATATTTCCCTTGTGGCTTGATTAGTCATTAAAAGAACAAGTGAAGTGTGACTAACAATCTGAACATGCCCCAGTGATCTACACTTTGTCTGTTCATCTGTCTCTGCGTCTCCTCCTCTTGCAGACTGTTTTTCTTTGTTACATCCTGCTTAACCTGAGCGCTGTTCAAATGGCTGATGCCCTAAAGTATATTTTGACTCTCATGACCTATGACCTTGTGTTCTTTTCTTCCTCCATACTTCCTGTGGCGTTATATGTTTATCTCCTTCCTGTTTTCCTCTCTGTTTCTCTGCAGGGTCAGAAACAAAGGCCAGCGATCAGTGTAAGACAAGGACGTGTAACTTGTGTTTATTTTACTGGAACGAAGACGGTGGAGGTAGTCGCAATGACCACGTCTACAAACACTCGTGCTAAGCAAATTTATGTGCTGAGTTCTACAACAACTAATCAACTTAATCAACTTATGTGCAATGATTCAGACAATCTCTGGATCCACTGCAACCCTGAACAGGATAAAGCGGTTACTGGAGATGAATGAGTGCATGAATGTCATTAACTCTAAATACTACAGAGGCAGATATATTGCACTTTGCTGAATATGGAATGAACATTGATAGGTATAAAATTATCATTGATATACAGTCTCTTCTGAAAGTATTGGAATGGCAAATTCTATATTTTTTTGCTATGCACTGAAGACATTTGGGTCTGAGATCAAAAGATGAATATGAATTTCAGCTTTCATTTCCAGACATTTACATCTAGACATGTTAAACGACTTAGAACATGATACCTTTAGTTTAAACCCACCTATTTTTAAAGTGATCAAAAATATCGGAACACGCAACTGACAGATGGTTTTTGTTGACCATGTGTGTTAGATTGATTGTTTAAACAGTTAATAGCTCTGAATGTCTACTTTTGGTTTGAGCCCTGGTTTCACCCTTTGAAGACTGCATTTGTTGTTAAAAAGGATAAGCCAAAATGAAAGCCAGGGAGCTGTCTGTGGAATAAAAGCAAGCCATCTGAGCACAAGCATTGGGCATAGCCAATATAACAATTTGGAATGTCCTGAAAAACAAAGAAACCACTGGTGTAATAACAAACAGACTGGCCTGCCAATGAAAACATCAGTAGCTGATTAAAGAAACAATGTGGTAGCTGTGAAGAAAACCCCCAAAATAACAGTCAGTGACATCACCAACATCCTCCACACAGCAGGAGTGACGGTATCGCAGTATACCATTCGAAGAAGACTTCAAGAGAAGAAATATAGAGGCCATACCACAAGATACAAACCAATCGTCAGCATTAAAAATCGGAAAGCCAAGATTAACCTCTACCAAAGTGATAGAACGGCCAAAGTGTGGGGAAAGAAAGGATCTGCTCATGATCCTAAACATCGGAGTTCATCGGACGTAGTGAACATGAACAGGCTCACTAATCTTTATCGATGATGTAACTCATGATGGTAGTAACAGAATGTATTCAGAAGTCTACAGAAACATTCTGTCTGCCAATTTACACAGAAATGCATCCAATCTAATTGGGAGGAACTTCACTGTGTAGCAAGACGACGACCCAAAACACACTGCCAACACAACAAAGGAGTTATTATACATAATATTATGTGTTATTTACTTTCATTTAATTCTAAGACTATATCTTCCCATACTTTTTGCCCACCTAATAATTGGGTGGTCTGCCACCAAAGGTGCCATGCTCTAAGTTGTTTAACATATCTAGATGTAAATATAAGAAGATGAACGTGGAAATTCTGATCTATCGTCACTAGATGTTCATCTTTCGATCCCAAACTCAAATGTCTTCAGTGTATAGCAAAAACAAAAGAATTGGCCTTGCCGCTCCAATTCTTTTGGATGGGACTGTATGGAAAGCACACCAAGGGTTAGGTTTAGGGTTAGCACTCACTGTCCACTAAAGAAACATCCATACACTTGCACATTCATGAAATTATCTAATCAGCCGATCATCTACCAGCTGTGTAATGCACAAAATAACAAACACACCGGTCTCGAGAGTTCACACAAAATGGTACGCAAAAACCAACAACACTGAATGAACATCAGTTCTACAGGGCAGAGATTCCTTGTTCCTTGAGTGAGGTCAGATGGTTCCAGACGGGTTCGAGGTAACTCAAATAACCACTCTTTACAACCCCGGTGAGGAGAAGAGCATCTCAGAATGCACGGCACGCCAAACCTTGAAGAAGATGGCCTACAACAGCAAATCCACTCCTTACAGCCAAGAACAGGAATTTGTAGCCCCAGATGTGCACAGTTTAACTGAAACAGGAGCTGAAGTTTGGCAATAAAAAACAAACAAACATAAAAACAGATGAGATCACATCTGCTTCCACATTATTGGTCCTAGAGGGGTAGAGTTGTTCCTAATAAAGTGGCAGGTGAGTGTATAATATAGTGATGTGTCGTTCATGAACGATTCGTTCATTTTGAACGAATCTTTAATATGACTCGGGAACAACGAGTTGTCTCAGAGAGTGATTCGTTCATATTTGACCGCTGCAACATCCTGATAGGTTCTGTACTGGAAACGGAAATGATTAGTTCACCTCTCGAGTGTTCGTAAAGCTGTGAAGACATCTCGGCTGTTAAAAAGGATACTTGATGTATTAGATGTATTATTGTTTTTTTATATATATATATATATAATAAGAATGTTGATTTTACTGCTTTATAGATTCAAGTGTTTTTGTATGACTCTGTATTCCCCTACTGTTATTTCATTAATAAAATTTAAAAAGAAAAAAAACCCTCTCGAGTCTTCGGGTTCGAGTCGTTCGTTCTTCCGGTGAATGCGTCATGCAGTACCGGAAACGGGAAGAACGAACGACTCGGACCCGAAGACTCGAGACGGGAACGAATCATTTCTGTTTCCGGGGGAATTGACGTGACAAAAAAAAAAAAAAAAACAACGACTCGATAGTTTATTAAGTACTAGATATTTAGAGGGAATTTAACATGTAATATTTTAATTAATATTCTACTGAAATGAACGAAATGACTCGTTCATTTTGCTGAACGAATCTTTCAAAGATCCGAGTCAGTAAAATAATCCGAACTTCCCATCACTAATATAATAAAGGATCAATAAAATGCACCTAAAACATTCCCGCAAAACCGCGCTTCGACTTTTACTGTGAACAACCACCGGAGTGCATTGTGGGAAACTCCTCGAGCTGGGTCAGCTGATTCTCTTGTACGCATGTTTCACCGGAGCTCAGTGGTTTAGGAGTCCAGCTGTGAGCGCGTGCGCTGCTTATTCACACGCGTTATAGCGCAAAGTCGTCTGTAGTCACGTCATTTTATTTCAGCTTTAATCTGTTATGTATGTCATGTCATGTCATGTCAAGTCAAGTGTCCACACTGTTGCAGAAATTAGCTAACAAACCAGCCACGTGAGACGGACACGTGTTGACTTGCCTGTGTCGGGAATCAGCCGGTGGCGGTGGATTTCTCTCTTCCACATGGATTATAAATTCCCAGCGCAGCTTTTCCCACATTGTTATCAGAACGGACCTCCGAATTTAATCCCGAAGCATAATTACGGAGGCTGGGGCTCCTACGAACAGCTGCTCGAGACAAACAGGAAATCCTCTCAGGTAATCAGAAACACGATCTTTAAATATCACTTTACAATAATCAGTGTCCAACCCTTGTGTCTCTTCTTTGGATTTTTCTGTGAACGAGGTGAAATGAATTGAATAAAGACGAGATTCGTTAAATTGTAGACATGTGAATGATGTCTCTGGGCGTGCACGAGACTATTATTTACTATATTTGGACTAAAGCATCTATTGCGATGGCAAAATCAAAGCAAACTCCACACTATTCGGAGGAGTTTTTATTTATTTATTTATTTATTTATTCGTCTATTTATTTATTTATTCAAAATTACCGCAAGTTTTCTGCAGATTTGGGCCAAGACGCGTCGTGTGACGTCATCACGACGCGCCTTCAACCGAATCCCTGTTCGGTTCACGCGCACAGAGTTCGAGCAGGACTACAGCTGAAGGGTCTAATTTAACAACAGACTTCACTGTAGAAGACCGTGCAATTGGAAGTTCACAAATTCACGTAGTTTTCAGCAAACAAAAAGCAGCACGCAACATTTTTTGGCCACAGAAATCCTCTGCGAAATCCATACATCCATCCATCCATCCATACATCCATCCATCCATACATCCATCCATACATCCATCCATCCATCCATCTATACATCCATCCATCCATACATACATACATCCCAATACATCGTGGTTCACAAGACCCTGCCCCTTAGTGGACACACTCGTGTTATGTGCATATATGAAGACTTTCTCTCCACATGCTTGCAGATACGTGATTTCAGTCAGTAATTTCACCTGTTACTCATCGGTTTTGCCTTGATTACTTTACCATTCAGAGTTTCTGCATTTCTGTAAAAGTACTTGGGGAAGTTCCGTTGATGGCAACATGTTTTTAACACCGTATACCTGCTTGTGTCTCAGAGTGATGTCAAGGGTGAGACTCCATTCCTGTTTCAACCCCAGCATAAGGTGGATGGAGAGGTATGGGTCCCTACCGAGCCGATCGTAACGCCGCTTCTCCCTCCCAACACAGGTAGTGTACAGCTCTCACGCTGCCCGATCCGCACAACGTTTCCTGATTCAGAATTAGTATCGAAATACCACAAGCTCTCTCCCACACCAGCACAATAACAACATGATTTGACGATACAGACTTAATCATCAATGTTATTGCACAGTCTGTTATCGAAATATTGATCATTTTGACAAGTAATAACTTGAAAAGACTGCTGTAATCATACAGTGTATAACTGGCTTAAATTTACCTTGTGTTATTTCATTTATTCCATTTTCCTTTGCTAAGGTGCTAAATTGTTCCGGGTTCAGCCTGTCAGTCCAGATGACTTCCCTCAACATGTAAGTTTATTACGTGGCGCTGGAAATTGATTTATTAATCTTACTTTTATGCGTAGCCTTGGTAATGACACTTTTTTTTGTAGATGCAGTATTTCTATGTGCATCACTGCATGGATTCGTTCTCTGTGATGGGCCAGCTGCTCGGAGAACACTTCAGTTTTGCCCGCAGAAATCGTTATAAAGTGGGTTTGTCTTTTTACACAGCTTGTATTGTTTTATGTTGTGTGTCAGCTCCTTTCTAGTGAAATATTGTTTGGGTGACTTCATTATATTATATTATATTATATTATATTTTGTTCTAGGATGCCATCAGTATGGGTAAGATGAAGAACTTTCTACGCAACTTAAATTACAAGAAGTAAGGCGCTCATCCTCACCACCCAACTGTGCTTATTTTTATATGACTTTTCTTTTTTTTCTTTTTTTTTTACTTTTCACCATTCTTTAGATTCAATTTACTTTCTAATTGTTAAATGATTACTTGTTGAATTGTGTGGGGTCAGATTCTATTTCTTCAAACAATCCGTTTAATACAAGCTCGGCTGTCACGTTGTTCTGCTGTGCAGGTGCGAGTTGCAATATTCGCATCGGGTGAACCGCTATCACAATCTTCTGGGTGATGTTCTCCCCGACGTTCCCTACGCTCTCCTGGCTGAGCTTCTGCATGAGGAGTTGATGCATCAGAAGGAGCTGGAACACTTCCAACCTGCCGCAACTGGGGGCACCCTCGCCTGCATCCCAAACTTCGAATGTCAGAATGAAGCCTTTCTGATTTATCCCAGTGGAGACGCACTAGACTCCATCAGTATCCTTTTTCTTTTAGCACTCACTTAAGGTGCTTCAGTTTAAATACTAAAAATTATGCAAGGATAACAGTACAGTCCCGGCTGCACAGTATATCGTATATTACAACACCGGCTTTTATCATCGAAACCTCCAGATCCGTTGGTTAGTTCTGTCATGATGCGTCTCGATGCAGAAATATGACTTAAGTGCATCGCAGAATCCGCATTCTATTAATTATACATCGACTGCAGTTGCACTGTTTGACCCCCAGAGGGCCCGATTTGTGCAACCCATAGAGTTCAAATATATAGAGAGCACACTGGTCACTAGGCCTGTGAGATTGTGTGTAATATGCCTTCGTCCTATTGTGCGTCCTAACTACTGACCATAGCAGCGCTTCTTAACCTTTTAGCAAGAATGACATTGTTTTGCAACGCCCCACCCTGCTGCCCAATGTCGCGGACTACTCATTCAGTGGGATGGTTGCGCTTGGATAGAGGGTGCGAGGCGGTCCAGTCATGGCTGAGGAAAAGACGCAAACTATCTTCAACCATGAGTCTGGCTCTACAGCAATAGGTCGACGCGATTGGGAGAGTTTTCTTCAGTGCCGTGCCACTCGGTTCTCGGTATTCAGCGTGCACGGATATCCAAAAATCCACCAGTGGCTTCTCTGCGTACAGTCGTTTAAAATAAAAGTTTTCCCGCAACCCCCAGGTTAAGAAATGTTGGACTATAGTATCACCTGTGGCTCTGAGAGGGGAAAATAAAGAGGCGTGGCCTGACATATACACGTGTGTTCTGTACATTACGTCATTACAGTGGGAAAATACTGTAAGCTGGTTATGCTTCAGCTCTAGCTGCAGTTGCTAGCTATTAAACATTTAAACATTTATCCTGAAGCAGTTCGCTTCTGTACAAACCTCACAATTCAATTTTGGCCTAAAATTCAATTTCACGTGGTTTGATGTAAATGACGCATGTTCAGCGTAACTTTTTGCATTCACTCTCAGTTTTCAGTACTTAATTGTAGTTACACAGACTTTCATCTTATGGAGCTGGAAATCAGTGAAGATAAACTTCCGGTTGTGAATGTGGCAGACAAACCTCTGCTGTTCAATCTGAAAGGAACAGTAAGGCAAGTCAGCGTGGCCCAGGTAGAGGACGAAGGTAAGACTAATAAGTAGTGGGAGTATATGACTTTATTCACTAGGGATATGCATGAGTATTTGAATACACTGTTAACCGTTTGAGGCACCAGTATTCAAATACTGAACAAACGAATCAGGTGTTTATGTACAGGTGAAGTCAGTGAATAAATATGGGGGAAAAAAAAAATATATATATATATCTATATATCCCTTGCAAATTAGTAAGCATGATATGACACCAGGGGGCGCTAATACACTGCAAACAGTGAGTGCACTGGTCACTGATCACCTTTTGTTTTTGCGGTTCATCCATGTCTGTCTGTCTGTGTGTGTAGCTTATCTAGGCTTGCGTTCCGATCATTTCTGCTCAGCATGGCTAACGAAAGCCAATTGCCGTCCTCGGCCGTTGGAGGTGGTGCAGCTGAAGGAACGAGCAACCAGCCTCAATGTCAGGTGGGTGATTGTGTAACTTTCTCATTTCTGCCATGTTTTAATGGTGATCTCTTCATTTTATTAAAGGTTAATGCAAAACAGAATTGTTTAGATGATGGTTAGCATTAAAGAATTTTATATATTTTTTTTAATAATGAAGACATCTTCACATATCATGTGATTTACATATATCTGTCAAAATGAAGGAAAAGTATTCAATACAGCAAAGAAATAATTTGATATGCGTACACTTTATGGCTTCGTACAAAACATTGGGATAATTTCGCAGCAGAAATTCAGCCCACTGTAATGTCCTTCATTATATCATGATGAAGAATAAGGCAATAATGGACATAAATCTAACTAAGAATTATGCACCAGAAACATGTACAATTTCTACGTTTTACTCTCATTGTAACGTCTCCTTTCTTCCAATTTTCGATATGTTTTTATAAGGATGTAAATATTATTTATAAAACTATTTTTTAAATTGAAAAATGCAGTTTTATCCTAATCGTAAAGTCTGCCGTTATACCGCACGACGGTGAAAACCCTTTTCGTCTATTATCCAGATGTTCATAAGCTTTTATCATACTTAAATTTTAGTTCATAATGTTATCTGTTTCTACGTCTGAGTGACGTATGAACCTGTCGATCTAGTCCTTGTTACTGAATCTCGGGACAAATGCACATGGCCATGTGACCCTGAGTACCTGGGCTTCCACTGCTAATATGTAGTAACGTTGACTCGTTGATTTACGGCTAAAACTACACCGTTCTGTTTTGATTTCTAGTGATTTTCGTTTGAATTGTTCTAGGTGATTACATCATAAACCAGGAATTTCTCCAAAAAAAAAAAAAAAAGTTAAACCGCCATCAGAGAAGCCTACTCTAAACCACGTACTGTTCAGGTGTACATGTTCCTATTGTCTTATACCTACATATGCGCCTAAAATTAGGAGTTTTTCCTCCTATGAAGGACAAAAAGGCACTTAGCAGTTTACACAATGCATTATAGAATCAAGAAAATCCAGACGTTAAACTCCTTGTCCTAATTAATTTCTTTATCTCTCTGTAGTCCTCATGCTTCTGGAGAGCTTGCCGTAGCCAGCGAGAGTGGAGCAGCGTATCTCTGGGTTGTGGGAAAGGGGTGAGTGTGTGTGCAACATTCTGAACTGACAGCATGTTTTGGAACTGTGTGTGCTATAAAAGAACGTGACGAGCATATCAAGTAAAACAAGCCTTATTACAGTCCTGGACATTTCACCAGCCGTCCAAGGAGATTCATTACGTCATTTTAGATAATTCTGAGTGACAAAATGTCTTCCAAACAAGACATCCATTTACTGTGACTTAGAATTATTAGACGGTGTGGTAGTTGTGGCATAACATTGTACCAGTACACATCCGTATACTAAATGCCCATTAGAACAAAACAGTACAGTGGTGAAAGAGTGAGCCTGTAATTATCCAGTGCTACATGTGGTCTGTATCCTCACTACACTAGTGTGTAATATAATGGAAACACAGATGCTACACGGAACCCCGGTCGAGATCCAGACACAGAAAAACAGTGACTCTGAAACGACCTACTTGCATTTCCTCTAACTTTTTATGTAACTTTTATATTAAATGTCATATATTGACGGATGAAGACAATAAGTATTGAATCCATTTATCTAATGCCTTTTTCAGAGATCATGTGATACGAAGGCCACGTAGACGAAAACGTTTAGGGGATGCAGATTAAGTGGTTTGGTGACTGAAAGTGAACGCTAAGCAATCCTAATCTGGGTCAAGTTGAAGTGTAGCGGCATATAAAGACGGGGTCGATAGTGTGTCTTCATGTTCCAGGTTGCAAAAGATCCGGGATGAGAAGACGAACCTGTACTTCAATGCCAAGTCACAGTGGCGATGGTGCGAGTTCACGAATCATCCACGAGTGCTGGTTTACGCTGACAGGACTGGAGCAGAGCTTGTAGACGTCAGGGTATGAGGACACCCACCAACCAGTTTCTCTCCAATCACCCCCCCCCCCCCTTTTTTTTTTTTTTGTTGTTCATCCCAAAATTACATCTCTGGAGTAAATTCTGATTGCTGATATTGATTTGTTTTCGTTGTGATTCTTCCAGTGCGTGGTTTTTGTTTTTGATTTGTTTTTTTGCTATCGTAATCGGATCATGATTGGATACCGAACGCGCCTCTTATATTTCCGCAGAGCAGAGACGGTCACACGTTGTTCCGGATCGGTGCGACGGCTGCTTGCAAGCGTGGCGAGAGGGTGGTCTTGGGCAAATACCTGGCACAAAGCCACGGCTTCCACCACCTCATCACCACGCAGGTGAAAATGAAGCGTAAGAGTTACACACCTCAATACTAATGCAGAATTCAGTGCAACAGTACCATCGAATAAGGGAAAAGTAGCGGAAAATTCAGGAAAGTCGAGGGTAATTTTATTACAGGCATAACATCAGTTATTGAAATGTTTTTTTTTTTTAATTTGAATTAAAAAAATTATTCAAAGAGCTTTGATCCAGCAACACGGATTGAAAGCCATGTTGTAATAACACATCTATAACGGACGATATGCGTCACTTGTAAACAGTTTCTATTTGGCTCTGTCTCATTCTTTGTCTTAGTTCTCTGCGTACCTCCTGGACGAGCGAATGCCTTGTGTGCCTGTCCTGAAGTGGGAGCACATGATGGAGTCTCCTCCATGTTTTGCCCATGTCGTGCCAGCTTTGGACCAAAGCAATACCTCCAAAATCCTGCTGGGAGCACAGAGAGCACAGGAGACCCTGTTGCTGCAGTACTCTGGTCAGGACACACACGAATGATGAGTGGTGTTTTTACACCACTGAAGTCAGACTGTACTGTGTTACCTTATCTGCCTGATTTAATCGCATTTGCCTCTACTACTGTATATTAATGTAAACTCCCAGGATGACAGATTAGTCCAAACCCCCACTAGCAGCACAACGTCAATAGCCTGCACACCTGGAGTAATGAAACTTGTGCCAGTAAGAGTCGTCTTATTCGTTTGGAAAATAACGGTAGCTCTTTTACTTTAAGTAGCTTGACTCGTGAGAAAAATGTAGACCTTGGTGAGGGAAGGACAGTTAGTGGGCTGCTCGGTGCTCGGTGCGTGTAGAATTGAAATATGCTTCATTGCAACTTGTGCTGATTTTTAATCACCATGCTCCCTTTTTCATGTTTACATGAACTGGATAAGTAGAAGTCCAGAGAATATGTGTATACACAAGGCAAGATACACTATATGGCCAAAAGTTTGTGGACACTTGACTATGTGGGCCTTCCCCTAAAATGTCGGCAAACTCGGAAACGTATAGAACGTCTTCGTATACTGTAGCATTACAATTTCACTTCACCGGAACTAAAGGGCTCTAGTCCAAACCTGTCCCGGTATGACCGTGCCCCTGTGCACAGAGCAAGGTCTCTGAAGACATGATTTCTCAAGGTTGGAGCGGAAGAATTCGAGTAGCCTGCACAGAACCCTGACTTCAAACCCACTGAACATCTTTTGGGATGAACTGGAATGCTGACTACCCCCCACACCCCACCCACCCCCACCCCACCCCCACCCAGGCTTCCTGACCTGACATCAGTGCCTGATCTCACGAATTCTCACCTGTGGGTATAAATGGGCAAATCCCCACAGATACACTCCAAAATCTAGTAGAAAGCATTCCAAGAAGAGTTGAGGTTATTATAAGCCAGTAGGTCGAAGAGTGGTCTGCAATTAACCGGGACCCATGACATAACTCTGAGGATACTTCTAGAATTGTTACCCGACAGGATTGGCACTGTTGTTAAGATGGAGTAGATATACAAAGAAAACATTAGAGGAGAATTTTTTTTTTTTGTCTGTGGAGTTTATGGCATGGAAGTAGCTCACTGTGTGGGTTTTTAAAATGATTTTTATTATCATTATTTATTAAGGTGGAAGAGAATGGGCGTGCCAAGCAGACGGCCCAATTCAAAAACTCTACAGTCCGTGTGAGGGCCTGAAGATTCGGCAGCTCCCGCATAGACGGCACAGATCTGAAGTGAGGTTGGCCGCAAATGCCACAGGTGAATGTTGGTTTTTCATATTTTACACGATAGTCACTTAAATAGAACGACCTGCTCATTTATGCAGTTATCCAATCAGCCAATCATGTGGCAGCAGCACAGTGCATAAAATCCTGCAGATTCAGGTCAAGCGCTTCAGTTAATGTTCACACCAAACGTCAGTATGAGGTTTGCTGATCTCCTGGGAATTTCATACACACCGGTCTCTAGAGTTCACACACTATTCTCAGAATTCTTAAATTCTGCACATAGTGTACAAATAATATAACTAGGGTTTAGGTCTTAAAACATTATTTTGCATTTTTGTATTATTGCTAATATAACAATAATGTTGTTGTTGTTATTGTTATAGGTGTCGTCCCAAACACCCCCACCCCCTCCTTTCTTCCCAGTTTGGTCACTTGGTCGCTAATTGCCACCAGCCAGCTCTGCCTGATCATATGACCGCTACCATTTGTGGAGGGTGAGGGCTAACGTGTGCTCCCTCTAAGACAGTTGAAGCTAGCCGACTTAGAGTATAGAGTATGCCATCACTCCCACTCAGAGAGCACTGATCGTTTTGCTCCCTCGGCCCGTAGCCACAGATAGCCGTGGCATCACTGGGATTTGAACTTGATCCCCTGTTGAGCGCTTCAGTGTTGCCACTCGGGTGCATGTGCACAGCAGTTTGAAAGCAGATTAAACGTTTGAAGCGCTATTATCTGACTGCTGAAATCACAATTCGGGTGTTTGTCCGATGCTTTTGGCCTCATCTCGGCTGCTGGTATCACTGTGGTGGTTATAACGGAACCCGGTTACCACAGAACTAGGTTACTTCACGGTTTAATCGTGTTCGTAAAAACACGTGGCATATGGGCAAGGATACAGTGGTTGTTTTATTTAAGATGATGGTTTACATTTTATGCGAGTTATTGTTCTGTTCCAGAGGAAATGCACCGTCTTTCTTCTTGTGATAGAAAAAGTTTTCCATTTGCATTGAGGCGGATTCTGTTTTCCTTTTTCAGGCCTGACTGCAACTCAGAACAGCGGCGTCCTGTGTGTGCTCCAGCTCACCGAGGCTGGGGACATTTTCTACCAGACGCTGAGACATTTTGACCCAACCACGTCTGAGCCACATCAGTCAGACTCTGTAGAACCAGCATCCACACGACAAAACCAAGTGTCTTTGGAAGAAGACCGCGACTTTGAAAGAGAGCGGCATCAGCGCATGCTGAGCCAAGTGGTTGTCAGTGGCCGTGATGGCGAGGATGGCTCTCATACTTCAGATAAGAATCAAGTGAGAATCCCTATAGAAGAAGAGATTAACTCTGAGCCTGGTCTTGTTCGGGAGTCATCCTTGCGTTCCGTTAAGAGTAACTGTGCTCGTCCACCGAGACCAGAGGTCCCCGAAATGGCTAGCCGCAAGTTAAAATTAACCTGGAAAAAATGGCTGGAATCCCTCTTCGAGGAAGGTGTAGGAAGAAAAGACCACTTGCAGCACAGGAAAATAAAGACCAGTACTATAATGCAGTGTAAAGTCCAAAAAAGAGACAGACTTGAGGAGGACAAGTTTCAGAAATTGAGGAAAGACCAGAAAGAGATCTTAAAAACCAGGAAGCTGCTTGTTCATGGGATAACATACCTGCCTCCTCTAAAGGTGACCCCTGTTCCAGATGGGGTGGACCCTTCGGACTGGCCAGATGATCTGAGTCAACGCATGAGCGCCTCGTGGAGGGATGGTTTGAGTAACTGGTGGGACGAAAAACTCGGACTAAACCGGGACGCCAAGATCGAGGCCCTGCGAAGGAAGCGCCATTGGGCAAAGAGAGCCAAAGCTAGAAACAGAGTCGCGCTTTCTTCAAGCTTCGCCTCGAGCGTCAGCTACCAGGACGATCTCTCCGAATGGTCATCAGCCGCAAGTCAGTATCTGGGTTCAGATGCAGAGAGCATTCATTACAACTCTCAGAGTGCACCAGAGGATGAGGCCGTTTTTGACCTGGAGATGCTACCTAAGAACACAGATTGTCACAGAGCGAGTCAGAACACAGAAAGGTGTTCAGATGCGCCAGAACCAATGAAATCTTTATTAAAAAGGCCTCAAAAAACTACAGAAAGCTCAGAGCAGGACAAATCCTTTGATACTTCCCAGTCCCCTCCAATGGACTTCCAACACCTGCCAAGCCAGGCCTCTACCATTGAAAGCAACTCTGGAGGTTTTTCTTCCCTGGTGGCCAGTTTGAAAGAGTCACATTCTGACCATCCAAAACCAAGACCGTGGCAGCAGCAGGACTACCTCAGTTCCCTCTTCGGATCTTCTCAAGAACGTGGGCAGGATGAGGAGGTCACTGCATCAGTTGGTTGGAAAACTACCAGATCGAAACCTTCGTATCTTCTGTCGCCATCACAGACTTCAACGAGGACCTCTTCACAGGCGTCCCAACCTCAGAAAAAGAAGTCTCGAATGGGATTCTGAATTGGTAAGTCGCAATAACCAGCAATTTTTTTTTCTTTCTGTAATGTAACCTGAATTGTTCGATTTTTTATTTTTTTTATTTTCCGTTTTTCAGCAAGGTAGCATTTTATACGCTGTCTGTTACATGTGTGGAAGCTGAACTACAGTTCGTTGTCGTTGTTTATGCCCGTCTGTTGCTATACTTTGTTCCCATTGAGCTTTGTGATGTTATTTTATTGCTTTGTAAAACCCACAATAAAACAAGCTGCCAGTGGTTGCTCAATCTTCCTGCTTTTGTTGAAGGAACAAGGTTATTTTTATTCGGTACTGTTCAGAAAGTAGTGGCATGAAACAAGGTGGAATTCTTTTTTTATTTCTTTTTCTTATTTATTTATTTATTTATTTTTATTGCAATACATGTGCAAAATAATATAAAATACACCAAATCATAAAATTCACTCGTGTGGATGAAATGGCTGTTCAGCAGAAATCGCTGATCCTGAACCTGAAAGTGCAGCTCGGTGCAGAAACTCCTTATGTATTAAAGAGCACCTTTTATGGTTTTTAAACGTCTCCTGTAATAGATTTACACGTGTCCGAGTTCAAAAAATGCTCCTAATTTAAATTGCAGCGTTACCTTTTTCCCCCAGTGTCACAAACGACTCGTTAAATGATCCGTTCTGAAGGATTCATTCTAAACTCCTCCTTTCAGAGAGCATACTCTGCTCCGATTGGTTAGACGTCCCAGTCTGTTGTGATTGGTCTACCGCTGTCAGCGAGCAGCCGATGAAGACCAGAGGCGTTTTTTTTTTGTTACAAACCTACGTAGGTTAGTACAGGAAGTAAAGTCTGGAATCACTAACGACTCGATTCAGCTGTTCAGAACGGTTCCCTCTTTTGGGAGTCGATAACTCCGTTTGTCGTGCGCTTTGATTTTTGAAACTTTGTGAGCACCATAAAGAGACATGGTTTGCCAAAGTTGGTGTGGAAGAACTCGAGTGCCTTGCACCTCAACCCCACTGAAAACCATCGAGCCGAATTGGAATGCCAACTGAACTCGAGTGGCTTGCACCTCAACCCCACTGAAAACCATTGAGCCGAATTGGAATGCCAACTGAACGCCAGGGCTCGTCACTCGAGATCAGTGCCTGTCCTCACTAATGCTCTAATGGCTGAATGAGCACACATTCCTACAGCCATGCTCGAACATCTAGTGGAAAGCCTTTCCAGACAAGTGGAGGCTGTTCTAGCAGCAAAGTGGGGGACTAGCTCCGTATTAATGCCCGCGTTGTCATGTACATATGGGTCTGATGGTCAGCTGTCCATATACTTTTGGCCATATATGTTAAAGGTATAGCTCCTGTGCAGAAACTTTGGACACTAAACACATCCAGGCTGTTTGCATTTTGGGGGAAGGCGAGAGTTGTGTAAATTTCATTTCAGGACATTTTTGTGTTGTTTCTTAATGTTACGTAGAAATTCCAGAGGCAGCACGCCACAAACACATTAGTGTCTGGCTATATGACGTTGCAAGCAGATCTTTGTGTAACTCGCTCTCCTCGAAAGTCCGGGCGAGGCACTTCCTCTGTTCCACCATGCAGGGTGAATCGCCAGAGGCTCTCTGACGTCAGGAGTCAGCTGTTCCGACGTCATGAATGTGAACAAACAGCTGAAAGGTTTTTTTTTTTTTTTTGTGCTGGCTTGCCAACTTTGTGCAATACGAAAACATTTCCAAAGAAGGAAGTAATTGAATAATCTCTCTCTTAGCACACAGGTCTGATAGAGGAGGTTTTGGAAAGCTACTCATCAATAAAAATGTTTTCCAGTTCAGTGCTTGAAGGAAAACCCCACGCTGAAACCCGTAAAATATTCCTAATGACGTTGGCGATGTGATTAGCGATTCTGCTGATGATCTGATCGGCGCCGTATTTTTGCACGTCCTATGCAATGTTCGTGGTTATCTGTCATGTGGAATTTTCTAGCAGGGGTATAATGGTGTTAATAGGAGAAAGAAATTTCAGTTGACGCTTTGGAACCTGATCTGTTTGAGAAGAGGTACAGATGAGGAGGTTCGAGAGCTGGACAAAGCAGGTAGTAGAATGGCATTGTGGGATGTGATGTAGGAAACCAATAATCAACTAAAATTAAAAAAAAAAAAAAAACACCTTCTCAGACATCACTGAAGACCATGTTAATTAAAGATTAATAGGCAAGCTGTTCAAGGTGGATTTTTCCTTTTAACTTGTTCTCCAGCTGAATAAAAACAGACTCTGGGTGAATTTAAAAAATATTTAGTTTTATGTAACATGACAAAAATAACAATAATAAATAAGTTAGTATCTACAACTTATTTTACATTTTTTTTTGTACATTATACAAATTTACATTTTTTTTTTGTATTGACATTTTTACATTTTGTGGCATTTTTTCCCCCCGACATTTTCTTTTTCTCTCCTCGTGCTCACACACACACACACACACACACACACACACACACACACATTCAAGGTTACTGTGTCTTGCTCCACACAGACACACACTTTGGCTAATTTAAACCTAACCTAATCTGGCAAGTCTAGGAGTCACATCGCACTCAAAGCACACACACACACACACACACACACACACACACACGCACGCACACACACACACAACAATATACAACCTGACTATCTCAAGCTGAACACAGTCTGAAGAGCGACGGAACCTACCCTTTATCCATGACAATCGTCATACAAGACTGTGCACCGTACTGGGGTAAATGTCCCAGAATTCAGCAGTCCTACAGTGTCTAACAGTTTCACTGATCTTAACAGATTCTGTCGTCTCCTGGAATGTGGCAAACCTGAACATGCACCGACAATTATTCAAACACTAGATAGTGTGGTTTTTTTTTTGTTTGTTTTTTTCCTTTAAAGGTCTCAGGTTGTAAACTTTAGCTGCCTGTGTTGTGCAATTTTTTTTTTAGCTTACAACCGTTACAAAAAGGAAGAAAGAATGATCAATAATAGCTACAATAATTGAAATAGAATAATCAAGAGATTTAAAGTAAGTAAAAAAACAAAAAAAAAAAAACAAACACGGCCATAACTATGTTCTCAAGTAACATCTTGTGTAGAACCCAGGCACTGTGGCTCTTTAACATGGAGAGGTCTGGGTGGTTTCTGACATCACTCTGGAAGCTGGAGTTTTGTATTGTAAGGCAGATGAAGCTGCTGCTGTCGCCATGTTTCGAGGTTACTTTCTGTAGAATGGCCTCTGATCAGCTGAGCACCTTTTTTAGGCAGCTTACTTTTTCTGAAAGTGGGCAGGGAAATAAGGCCCCCCTGCATCGCTGCCCAACGAACTGCTGAGAGACTCCTCCCCAGAGCTCAGTTCTTCACTCCAGTCCTCACTAGACAGGGGAGAGAGACACACACACACACACACACACACACACACACACACACACACACACACACACACACACACACACACTGCATTAGTCACACACCCTGCCTTAGTCACAGCAGCTACCTCTGAAGTCATACCGGCTTCCCCTTTAGAACGTAATGATTTGTCCTGTACCACACCTATGAGCTGAATGTTTTCATACAGAGACAGATACCGTGTCTGTTCCAATAATAAAGGAATGGTTATTTACAGCTCGGCCACACTCCCAACATAACCAAGATTGAAGGAACCAGGTGTTCCTTTGTTTTCTCATTACATGGAGATGTGTCAGTTTTTGTACAGGGGATGGTGAACAGGTTAAATCAAACTGTTTATGGATTGGTTACTATGGTGAACGGCTTACCAACAGAGTGACATCGCGCTTATCCATTGCATAGTTGTAGTGACAAAAGTGACCGTGTAATTAGAAGAGAATGCTAGTGTTAGTATGTTGTACAAGGGTTGGGTAGTTACGGTCTGTGATAACCAACGCCTGAACTGAAACTAGAAGCACTATCAGGGTGTGTTTTGGGTTTCCCCTGAAAACCCTCTGTTTACATTAAAAATTAAGAGACTTCCCTATTCTGGGAATATGTATTTTACTGGTAAATACTCTTGAAACTACAATGACTCGCTATGATCGGGCATTGTTTCTCAGCTGGTTGGTTTTCAATGACTCTATTGTATGTGGCTAAAACTTGTAACGTGATACGGTTTTGGATAAGTACGGGATAAAGCCGGACTGATTGATACGCCAAGGCTGAACGGGGAAATCCGTATTAGAGCCAGTCATTCTACTGAAGCGTCTGTTCCACAGACTAGCTTATTCTTTTATTTTAATTTTAATTCATGTTGAAGCTAATTTTAATTTTTTTCCCTTTGTTTGTATTTTGAATATATTGAATTTTTGAACATGACGTGACATTGACCTAATCAGAGCAGTGAACAGAAGAACTCTGTGTGCAGGTCCACTGTGTACCTCTCACTCCAGCCGTCTTCGGGGATCGTGGGCAGCTCTGGTGCGCCGCAGTAGCTGCTGTGCAGGTTCTGGGCCGTACGCCGGGACACGATCCACACCAACTTCCTGTGATTGGGTTTGGAGCATGTAGGCGAGGAGTACTGCACCAGGCACTGGGCCACCAGGCCTCTCCAGAGCTGTAGCTCCGTCTCGGAGATCTGCAACGTACACATACAGTGGCAGTTACATAACACACTCTCTCTGGGTGTAGTGTGCTGATAGATGAGGGTCAGACTGTTACTGAGCATGCCTGGAATTCTTTATCTCTCAAAGCAAGCAAGACAGATTTGTTAAGAGAAAAAGAGCTGTATAGTGCTTGCATCACCACAGGACAAATGTTAACATGCACTTTATTTACTTTGCACTGAAGACTCATTTTTTAGTTTTAGATCATAGTGATATGATCATAGCTAATATCTAACGACATGTTGTAGTTAATGAATTTCCTGTCTGAAATAAACTGGTCACATTTGATCATTTTACCCTCAAGTGTCTCTGAATGGATTGGGCGATCTCAAACAGGTCAGCCGACTTCAAGGCCTCGATCTCTTGCTTTATGAGAGACAAAGCTAGCACCGACGGCTACAAAGAAACGTGACGGATAAAAAGAAACGTCAAACAATTGTACTCAAAAGCCCCAAATGCATCATTAATTTCTAGTGTAAACACTTACTTTTGCTTTGGAGAATACAATGCGGCAAAGGCAGGCTTTAAGCTGGGCTTCCAGCTTGTCCAGACTGAGGACTTCTTTCCTAAAAACAACAAAAAAAAGATGTTTCATTAGGTCCAGCTGCCTTAAAGTACACCTTCATTTTAAATATTTAGAGATGCCACATAATAACCAGCGTGTTTGCTATCTATGCCCTTTGATTTACAGCAATGTCTGCTGACAATTATGTTTATGATGCGATGACCTACACAGAGCACATTGGACTGAAATGGAATTAGTCTGCATGTGAACCCGAGATACGCTGCCCTGTGCGTCTCACCTGCTTGAGGTATGCGCCAGTATAATCGAATGGTACAGGTGCAGGAAAGTTAAGGCGGTGACGGCTTGGAACTGGAAGCGGAGTTTCTCCGAGATGATTTTCTCCATGCGCCCGAGGTCAGACACGGTGAACTTGCACTGGCTGATGCGGATCAGCTCGTGCGTCGACGACACCTCACACTTATCCTCCACCACTTTGGCAGAAATGTGGAGGCAGCCAATGCTGATGCAGGCCAGATGTTTGGGCTGAACCTTTAAGGCAGATAAATGACATTTTAGTTCGTATTTTGCATCGTAGTGTGCTTGAATTTGGTTAGTTCTACTAAAAATGCTTAATTTAGTCCATTAAAAAGTATTTAGCATCAAAATCTGGGGGGTTTGTTATAATAATAATAATAATTGAATGTCACTACAGGGTTTGTAAAGTAAAGCAGGCATGTGTACCTTCATCATAGCTAGAAATCTATCCAGCAGATTGACCGCCAGGACAAACGTCTGTGTGCTGTAGCCAAAGAAACTGGTCAAGCTCCAGAGATCCTCCACTTTGGCGTTTCGACATTTTGCAGAGATTCCCGTCCCCTGGTGAAGAAAATTAATTCTCTTAAGCTCGTCGATTTGGAAATTTCTCAAACATTTCATTATGCCTAATATTAGACATCATTGTGTACATGCTTTAATAAAAAAAAAAAAGAAAAAAGAATTAAAAATCACATTCATTTATAAAATGCAAATGATTCAACATTAAAGCACCTTTCCTAGCTTCTTAACTAGTCCCTCTAGGTGTTTAGGTACAGTAGTGCCCGGAAGTTTGCACACCCCTTGCAGAATCTGCTAAATCTTAATGTTGTTAAAATAAGAGGGATCATAAAAATCCCATGTTTATTTTTTATTTAGTACTGTCCCGAATAAGCTATTTCACATAACAGATGTTTTGAACTTTTTGGCACAACTGTAAAAGCAGCTTTTTAACTCGACCAATTATATTTATATATTTATATATATATATATATATATATATATATATATATATATATATATATATATATATATACATACATACATACACACACACTTAACATTATATACAGGGCGAGTTGAACAAAATAATCAATTTTACCCTGATGAAAACGGCACGGATACTCGGTCTGAGATGGATTTAACTGCTATAAATATAAATATAAACCTGGACGGTTGGGTTGGTTTACCTCAGGGTTCGACTCGATCAGCCTCAGTCCCGACTCCTTGGGCAGATACTGGCTCTCCTGCTCCACGGTCAGGTTCAGCTCCTTCATCAGGCGCAAGGCCTCCATGTCGAGACTCGGGTTTCTTTCGGTTATCCCAAAGTAACCTTTAAAAAATATATATATATACGCAATATTCGTAAATGTTTTCTCGCCCTAGTTATTTACACCGGTTCAAACAGAAGGTCAAGGTTAGCCAGTCCCAGCGGCTCAGATTTCCACCGTTAACGCCTCCTTTAGCAAAGAGATAAAACAAAAATAAAACCGTACGCTGCATTTCTACACCCGAGACGCTGAAATAAAACACAATACAGCGCACAACACCGTGAATACTTTATAAAGCAATTTCAAAATAATAATAATTAAAAAATACGATTTTGCATCTTTAATCGGAGAGCTAGCTCGGTGGCTGTGCTAGAGGGGTTTTTTTTGTTGTTTTTTTTACCTCAGCTTTTGAAAAACATCGACGGGGGGAGGGGTCATGTATTCAGCTTCGATTTTCCTCGGTTTTACTGTTTCTGGATTCAACATTACTGAACACACACATTATATAAATATATGTTATTTATATATTTAATTAACTCTGGGTGACGGCGCAATTAAATTAATCTTAAAAAGAACCCATGACTTACGGGCTTCTCTCTAACCGAATAAAAACACGATTTATCCTTCATTTTGTTTCAAATAACAACCCAGAAAAAGAAGCATTCGCAGTACTAACTCACTGTACTAACAGTAGTTACAGAAATGTAAATTAGTGCTCTGAATACAGCTGGCTTTGTCCAAACCAAGTAGCAGGAAAGATTTAAACCCCTACCCGACACAAATACTTCGCATTAAATGTACGCGCACACACACAAAAAAAATACCATTTACATCAAATGATCACATACGTGTTTACTGAGTCATAATTACACCCTCGAATATATGTAGATAAAAGGGAAAATTACCTGAGGAGTTAGACGGACATTTTCTCGAAGCAGATCTTCTGTCTGTGTTTTCTCTTCTCCGAGTCTATTCCCCTTTTGTTGATGTGGTCCGTTTTCACGCCCTCTCTATGACGTCAGAATCTGCACGTACGAAGCGTACAATAGGTTTAGGATAATCGTGATAATTCCTCACCATCTAACGAAATATTTAAGAATTGATCTAATTTATTTATACATATATAATATCATAGTTTGTGTATTTACATGACCGAGGTGGATTTCTTTTTGAAAACGTTCGGCAGCAGTATTGACGTTAATCCGGACCAATCGCGTTCTTGAAATGCTCTGCGTTCAAATAGTCCGCCCAAAATACTCGATTCTGATTGGCTGCTTCCTCACGTGCTCATTGCGACTGCTTGTTCCTTGCTCATTGGCTGGTAATGGTTTCGCGTGAGGAAGGGATGCGCACGCATTTCACAGCCGAGCTGTTGTGTTTGTTGATTTGTGCCAGAATGACACACCGTTTGTCAAACACGCAATATCTGACCAAGAAACAACACTTTGTTGATATAAGTCGTTTTGGTCTGATGGTTTTACATTTTAAGAGTTGACCCCCGAAATTAAAAATAAGGTTGTGGGAAGACCTAACGTTTTTCATACACTCATATCTCACTGTGGCGTTATTATTATTATTATTATTTCTGATTTGTTGTTGTTTTCCTGATTAAAATACATAGGCGTTGAATATTGTATATTAACCACATACTATGAATTTCAGCGTCAAGACTTTCGTATCTCGGTCGGAGTTCGTGGTTGATAAATGTTATGATGTTTGTATCCGAGAGACGAGGAGGAGAGACGCATTACATAATGGACATTTAAATGGCGCGTTCGCCAGAGAAAGTAGTTCCAGCCTCATACATCATTAAATTCCACACGGATTTTGTAAAATATTTAATTAGTGTGTTATAACAGCACATTAAACGGTGTGCCTTATTACTTAATGTCAACCATTCTTCATTTTTAATGTTTATAATACTTTTTAAAAATTCTTCTTTTTTTTACATGCGCAGTAAGAAGTGGGCGGGGCGTTCTCTTTCTTTTTCAGTCCCCTCCTCGGAAGTATAGACGCGTTTGTCTATATTCCGTCCGTTTTCTTTTTTATAATATATGCATTAACCCCCGTTCATTTCTTTATACACAATGGAGGCGAAGGCGGAATTGTAGAGATGCCTCGATTCGACTTGTTCTTTTATTTAATCACAGTTTAATGGACCGGATGATCTCCAAGTCGGACTGCGTTGCCCACAGCCTTGCAGGGGAGGTAACACAATTTAACTGACCGTTTGTGTCGCTTTACTATGATCTGATTTTTTTGTGTACACACCTCATTGTTTAGCAAAAATAATAAAAAAAAAGAAACTCTTGTATAGCTCAATATTTAGAGAAGATATGTCGTTAGAAAAGCAAGTCCGCTTCATTAAACTGAGCAGAGTAACACTGGTGTGTTTTGACCAGTTCGGATTTTGGTATATCCGGGTTTTTAACCCGTTTGACCAACATCCAGGTTCGGGTGATAGTTTACAAACCAGTTTAGATGTTTACCTTAGGATACTTCTGTAAATATCGTACATTATATGTCTGTAAACGAGATTTGACCCCCCCCCCCCTAAATAAATAAATAAATAAATAAATAAATAAATAAATATAAATAATAATAATAATCAGTATTTTGACGTCACTTCCCAGGCTATTTCCGTCGTACATAAACTCAGCCCTATAGTGCATCACGATTTAGAAAAGCTCTTAATTTCCTCAAATTTTCTTAATTTCCTCTTCACGTTGTGCTTCATGTAAATTTCTGTCACAAAGGTTGACTTTATGGCTCACTAAAGTGTGAACTGAAATACTAGCTCCAGACTCAGACTCAGGCTAACCATGCCTGTCGTCCCGGGGCTGTAAGAATATACACATACAACACTGGAAGAAGGTTAGGTTTGATTTGGATCACACTTTTTAACAATACACATTTTCCCAAAGCAGTTTTACGGAGATCCGGGTGTATCGTGAGCTAAATTTCCCTGATAGAACGTGAGGAAGAAACCTCGAGAGGAACCCGACTCTAAAAAGGAACCCGTCCTCTTCTGGGTGACGCCGGATATCGCGATTATAAAGCATTACTTGTTTACAAGTGTTTAGTGTGAGCATACTGGGAATAGGAGTCCTGTGATGACTTGGGCGCTGATCTTATGCACAAGTCTACAGTATCCGGGTGAGATTATACACCGAAGGAAGGGTGAGACAAACTGTTTTTGGGAAGTGCATTCGCTTAGGGTTCCCAGTGTGGTACCGACCATAGCCGTCTCGATGCGCACGAAGTTCTGAAGTCGTTTTTACGTTCATTTCAGGCTCTTCGTGTTTATTTCAGGTTGCCGTATCCAGCGGGGAGGTAGGCTTTTCCTGGGTTCGTGATGAAGTTTGCCGAACCCACGGAAGGCCAGAAGCTGTCTTTTCTCCTGGAAAAGGCTGCTTCTAGGGAAGCCGAGCTGTGGAGGAGCTATGTGCCTAAGAAACCAGCCAGTCAGGTAAAGCGATGTATTTAAACACATATCAAGTATATGGATAGCCCTATGACTACACTTATAGATAGTATATGGATAGCCCTATGACTACACTTATGGAAGTGATTCTTACAACATCTTCCCAATAACTAGGCCGACTTGCTCAAGCTTCTGTTGTGTAGTAATGCCAAGTCATCATACATCTCACAGGTATGATGGCGAAATACATCAGTGTAAGATGTGTCCTGTGTTACATCAGCAAATCGGATTGGAAAACTTTTCCACCTGATCCAGTACTGGTCCAGCATTTTAGGCCAGCATCTTTCCCAGTACTGATACTAAGTGCTAGAACAGTGCATGTCTAAGTGCTGGGGATTGGACTTTACTGCACTTTTTGGACTATGTGTTGATACTAGGATCCCACAGGACCCAACAAAAAAAAAAAGGGCACAGAATCAGTCGGTCAGATATGAAGCTGGCAGGACGCTGGAAGGCCATGTTCATTAAGATAGGAGCGTACTGGACACAGCAGGTCGCTTAGTCAGCACTGCATGACGTGCTTCCCATGTTCCTTCATTCATCTTCAGTTAATAGTTTATCCTACTCAGGGTCGCTGTGGTTTAAATGGCAAATTTGTGTATATTTTTGCGAACTGAACCAACTGAGGTCATTACGGAATATTGCAGATGGGTATAAACCAAAAATAACTGCTGGAGTCAGCTGGATTGGGCAAGTGTCTCAGCAGGAGAGGTTTTAGAAAGCGACGCATACCTCTAGACTAGGTGGAACTCGTTTTACTGCCGTGCTAAAGTGTGCTCCTGGTTAAATAGATAACTAAACAAAAGTACATTCTTTACTGCACACTTCCACTGAGGAACCTAGGGAACTCAACAAAGGTGGTTGATAATGGTAATAAAAGGAGGGTGCTGTACAGGGTACACGCTGAGCACACTTTGTTTCGGGTTACTAAAGAATGAAATTTCTGCTCTGCAGGATACAGATATCTCCCCTGCCCAGCGTGACGAGGCCGTGCGGTGGCTCACTGACGTGCACCGGTGCTTGAAGCTTTATCCAGAAACCCTCTGTTTGGCCATCTCCGTACTCGACCGCTTTCTCTCCACCATTAAGGTACACGTACGGTCTACTCGCACTCTAATCCGAGTTCTTATTTGTAGTGCACCGCCGGGAGTGTGGTTTGGTTTGGTTTAATGTTAGCCTCGTTAACCATTTAGGATAATTCATTAACTAGCAGCTTTTCTCAAACCCAGGCTTTAAAGTACATAATCACAAAAGGTCACAAAAATATTCCCGATTGGAAAAAGAACGTTTAGAAGTTTTTAATGTGAAGTTAAAAGGAGGAGTTTCAAAAGTGTTCCCAAGTCGTCCTTCGTAAGTAACATATTACCTCTGAGGTGTGTGTGTGTGTGTGTGTACACGCTGTTTATTGTGTCAGGATGAAATAGTTGAGCAGAACACGAGTTAAACATTCAAGCAAGTTAATACTGAATCTCAGTCTCGTTGTATTTCACTTCGTCTCGCTCCCTGTCTCAGGATATCTCCATCAATCTCATTCTGCTTGTTTAGTCTAGTCTACCTCACAGTCTAAATCTCTCATGCTCATCTTCTTCCTCTCTGTCCTTTTCCCTCACCCTGTCCCACGCTCTCCCTCACTTTATCCCTGTGTCTCACTCAGGCCCGCGCCCCTTAACCCCCTTCCATGTGCTTGTACACAGGAATATAATCGGAGATGGGAACGAATAGGAAGCCAGAATAGAAATTGTGTCGTGACCCCGGAAAGATCGATCACGAAGAAACAAAGTATGATTCCTGATAAGTTATTGGGAGTGTTCATGGGTGATAAATGACCAGGAAGGATGCTGACGTCTTGATGACGTGTCCTACGACTTCAAACACGACCGTAGACAACATGAGGAAAAGTCTAAAAGTCCCCGCGAAGAACAGCAGGACTTGTCGTGACTGTGTACGTTAAACTAAAACTAACACGTTACTAGTAAAAGCTCGGCCAGGGTGTAGAAACGTCACGCTCGCGTTCACGCTCTGTCTCACTCTGTGTTCACGTGAAGAACGTTTCAGTCTGGAGATTTGTGTTGCCTACGTAATTAAACCTCCACTAATAAAAAAAACGTGAGGATGTCACAGCTGATTGCAAATGATTCCATTATTGTTCTGCAGTTTATTTTTGTCGCAGGTTTACCTGTCGGTCCAGATTGTTTCGTGTATGTGTGTCAGTACGCATTTTTTTCGTTGTTTAGGGCGCTATTTTTAATCTGAATGCAACTAAATGCTTTCGGTTTTGCTATTCATACCAGCAGTTAGTTTCGGTTCGGTTTTTTATTTTTTATTTTAAGTTATGAATACAAAGTCTGCTCTGCTTTGTTGCTGTTAATGAATTCTAAAGAAATAGTCATAATTACACGCTTTCGAATAAACTTTACTGTTATACAGCTTCGTGTCAGAATCATGGTGGATTCCGAGCCTACCTCGGGTACACTGGCTGAGAGGAAGACATACACCCTGGATGAGATGGCAGTCCATTTCAGGGCCACACACACACACACACACACACACACACATTCACTCCTAGGGGCAATTTATCATAGCCGTTCCACTCACTGACATGTGTTTTGGAGGTGGGAGAAAACCAGAGAACCCGGAGGAAATCCACATGGACATGGTGGAGCCATGAAAAGAAACTCCACACGGACAGTAACTCTAAAGATCGCACCACTGCGCCGTCTCGTGATTATTCATTACCAATACTTACGTGGCTGTGTTAAATGTTAGCTATTATAGGATGAAGTATTGTTGTCAAATTACAAAGAACATTTAAACACATGATATTAATTAATTATTTATCGGCGAGTACGTACTGTAGGCTTTTGCGATATTGATTCCTTGCTTGCAATTTAAACGAATAAATAAATAAATAAAGGGTCATCCAAAACTAAATATAAGGCTGGAAAAAAAACGAGCATTTAAGGAAACTAGGAGAGAGTGTAATATTGCCCCCCGTGCACTCGGGAGCTGTAAGAGTCACCTGGATGATGGATTTTTAGCTGATCCCACAGTAATGCACTGTAAACAAAAGAAAACATAACGGTACGTTTTGAGTGTAATCCTTTCCCACACGTTTAATATTCGCATGCTGCAGCGGATCGTCTTGGCGTGTCTGAGTACTGACTGGTACATCAGAGCAAAAATCAGCGCGTTTAATCACTTTCTCATCATCACACTTAACATTATTTGTGAAGTGTTCGATCTGGCCTGTCACTGTAGGCCTTTTTATGCTCAAAATCTTCATCCTGTTGTCTCTTTTGGCTGAAAACCATTTTTTTGTGTGTGTGTAAAGTTTCATGACGTTCAATATAATGTTATATACAGTAATATATATGTGTATATTACCTTGCCAGAAAGAGAGGGTGCTCTGAGAGCATGTACTTCCAGGATATCGGATAGTGTGGCAGACAATAAAAATGGTTCTATAGCACAAGCGTAGTGTTCTGTATTCCAAATTAGTCGGTGTTAATTATTAGTACTGTTCATATTATACGCTTTATGAGTACGGGGCTCTTCGACAACACGCCAAATTTGACTCTGGTGTTGTGTTCTGTTGCTGCGTGTCGTCAAAGCTTAAGAAAGCATGGCCTACGCGGTGTTGTGTGTGTCAGGGTTTCTCTGTATTTCATCATTCTGCTGAAGAAAGCCGGAAGTCGTATAAAGGAAGTAAGCGTTGGTGGTGTGCGTATGAGTCTGCGATGTGGTAGTAGTTGTGGTACTTAAAAAAAAAAAAAGGGAAAACATTTTTTAGTGTTGCACAATTGTGACTAAATATCCGAGTGGTTATATTGCTGTAGATGATGATGTGCCTTGTGACATGATGATTGATCCAGAAACCCAGAAAACCTGATTCGCATGATCACACCACACGGTAACACACTCGACTAATTGAGCAGTGGAGGCGAAATATGCAAATACACAAACCCTCCAGTCTTTTTATAATGACTTTTAGTAACAACACAGATGATTGGAATTGACGATGTCTCTTCCCTGTCTCTCTGTCAGGCTCGTCCCAAGTACCTGCGCTGCATTGCTATCACCTGTTTTTTCTTGGCAGCTAAGACAAGTGAAGAGGATGAGGTGAGTTGGACATCACAAAAAAAAAAAAAAAAGGCTCGGCCGAGGTGTAAATGTTGGCCTGTGCATAAAGAGATGATAAATAGTGATCGAAAAGGGGACGGTTAGTAAGGGAAACCGAAAAGCGCAACGTTCTCCGTCCCGAAGACACTCCCCACGGTCGAAAACCTACAGACTCTTACAAAGTGCCAAGACACAAGACTCCTTTCATAAGTCGTTAAGAAATACAGAAAATATTCACCATATTAATGATTGGCTATTTTTTTTATTTGTTAAATAACGTGTTTTTGTTTTTCAGTCTTGGGTTAACGTTAAAGTCGTACGTGTCTCTGAATGAGTTGCTATAATAGAAACAATATTGTATTATACATATACACTAGTAAGCGAGAAAGTGACTGGCAGTCATTCTTAAGTTAGAACGCAGTAAAGCGACGAATCCAGATGATCGGTTTGGGCGATTCCTCAGACCAATCTCATGTACGGTGTACATATTAGGACATCCACGGACCTCAGAGTCAGTTCTCAGCTTAAAGGCATCGGGCAAAACGACACTACATTTCTCAGCCGATCACCGAATACACACAGCACGGAATCCACGTGTTTTCCCGCCCTCTTTTGATTGACAGGATACAATCGACCCCGATCATCGGATGTTTTTAATCCCTCGGCCGACGGCGTGAAAATAGCCTTTAATCGGCCGATACGGATTATCTGCTGATGCATCGGTGCACCTCTGATTAATATAAACCTATGACTTGCCTTAGCGTTTGCACAACTATCAGAGTTGCTGTTATAGAAAATGTATTATTATAACACCTTTTATAGTATAATATTATATAGTGTAATCTCCCAAAATATTACACGACCTCTTATATTGTCTGCTTATTTGCTGAATAGTTAAACTGTGTTAACCGTAGCACATAATTCACATTTCTTTGTGCTGCTGTTGCTCTTCCGTTGTCGTTCTATTCTGACGATATCCACCACGCATTACCGACTGAACTAATAAGGATCAAAACAAAAACTCTGGTACGTTTAGGAGGTAGGTCTTGGTATACTCAAGGAAATGGAAATACGCCGCAAAGGTAGTCCCGACATATATTTTTATGTGTAACCAGCATATTTTCTCTCACGTAACCAACCAGCATCTGTGCATGTTACCTGCTTTCTCTTTTTTAAATTCAGCTTTATGTTGTACTTTATATTTCAGCACTTTCTTTATACATTTACACACAGCAAAAATAAACAGAAAGATACAGTTATGCACAAATGTTCGTTGTAATAATTGGTTGGTTTCACTCTGTGTGTACGTGTGTGTGTGTGTGTGTAGCGTATCCCTGCTCTTAGAGAGCTGATCAGCAGCAGTGCTTGTGGATGTACTCCTTCAGAAGTGTTGAGGATGGAGAGGATCGTTCTGGATAAACTCAGCTGGAACCTGCATGCAGCCACTCCCCTTGATTTCCTGCACATTGTGAGTGTCTCATAAACGCATCCAGAATGACCACAAAAACGGCCGTAAACGAAGCACCCGGTTTTATTTAAAAAAGCGTGTGCAAGTCCATGTGTTTGAAAAATCCTTGTCTGAAAATGAAACGTATCAAAATGTATCCTGTTTATATTGTTTGCATTATTCGATTTTATAATGTTGTCACACCATATACGTTGCTTACAGTCCCCTCTGAAAGTATTGGAACAGCAAGGCCCATTGAGATAATGGATCAGAATTTCAGATTTCATTTCCTGGTATTTACATCTAGATGTGTTAAACAGCTTAAAACGTGGCACGTTTTTTTTTTTTTCTTCAAATGGTCAAAAATATTAGAACATGTTACTGATGGGTGTTTATTGCTGTCCAGGTGTGCTCTGTTAAATTGATCCAAATCCACCATTTGAAGAAGACTTTGAGAGCAAAAATATAGAGGCCATGTCAGATTGCTGTTCCAATACTTTCAGAGGGGACTGTATGTGTTTAAACTCTAATCACGGCCACTGGGGGGCAGAAGAGAGCTTATGTTCGGGTTCCAGGAGCATCCTGGTGGTGGGGGACAGTACTGCATGTTAGTTAAGGTTATCTGCAGGTGATCATGTCTTTCATCACAAGACTGATTATTCTGTTCTCATCATTTCTGCGTCTCTCTATCTGTCTCTAGTTCCATGCAATGGTGTTCAGCTGCAAGGCTGTGAGTTCAGGCATATTATTGGGTCTGAACAGATCACAGCACCTTGCCCTGCTCACTCAGGAGCTGCTGCACTGCCTTTCCCATAATTCACTGCTGCAGGAGCGTGGCTCCATGCTGGCCCTTGCTCTCGTCACACTGCAGCTGGAAACGCTCTATCCCGATTGGCTCGCTCTTGCTGCCGACCTGCTGCGCAAAGTTCAGGTAAAGATACACGCATGCACGTGTACTAAATGCACTGTAACATGTACTAAATAATCTAGTCAGTAGCATGGCCTTCATTTTTGATTCAAACATTCCTAAATATGTAGACCCAACCTGCCTTGTGTCAACAGTTCAGGGTGGTGGTGGTGGTGTAATGGTGTGGGGAAGGTTTTTTTCCCCCCTCATGTTATGAAGAATTGAGGCTGCTCTAAGAGCAGGGCGGGGGACCTACACAGTATCTAGTACGGTGTTCCTAATATAAAGTGGAGAGTAAGTGTATGTACGCCACACCACGACCGCTCTGGAGTGCTTTTCAATTTACAGTGGGTCAGTGTGTGAGGAGCATGGTGCAATCATCTATTGCCTTACAACGTAGCTCATTTTAGCAGTGGATTGTTATTGATTTTAGTCTTTGATCTTTTCTTGCGGTCGTGCCCCATATATTTTCACACTCTTACTGATCACGATATTTATTTTTATTCTGTTCTCTCAGATTGACAGCTCCAAGCTGATCGGCTGCCGCGAGCTAGTGGCACGTTGTCTCTCCACACACACGGCATCCCTGCCTCCCAACACTGTATACGTCTGCCACCCCCTGCAAACCCCTCACGACCCTGGCGTGACCTTTCACCCTGTCCTGCCCACTCTGCCACTGCGCAGGAAGCCCTCGGCCAAGCGCAAGGTGGAGCAGATGGATGTGGACGAATACTTCGATGGCATCAAGCGTCTCTACAACGAGGAGGAGCTAGGAGGAGGGGGTGGGGCTAATTCAGGGTACCAGTCCATAGAGGGCGGTTCCACGCCATGCCCTGCCCTTCAGCCTGTCACCGTCTCCTAGCAACGCGCTTAGGGTTGAATTGGGGCCAGATCGCAGTTATGACAGTGTCCCTCCATCCTTTAGAGCAGAACAGAGCTAAAACACACACACACACACACACACACACACACACACACACACACACACACACACACACACACACACACACGAAATATGCTGCAGTTATTTCATAACCATCTATCTGTCAAATCTAATCACAAGATCATATTTAAAATGTGAAAAAGGAAAATATTCACAAAAATGTCGGAGGTACTTCTCCCCAACCCGCTCCTACTGAAATGTCTGTCTCTGTACATCACTGTCATATGTCTCTCATATATCTGTGAAGATTTCAAATCTAACTTTGTATTTATATATTTGTTTTCCTCTGATGACTGTGTCCGAGTGCTGTGTTCATCTCATGCGCTTTTCTTCTTTTTTTTTTTTCCTTTTATTTTTTTTATGAAAGGGCATGAAACTCCCGAATGTTAAATTTGCTAAACTTTGATGTTAATTTTAAAAATTTATATAACTACACATCCTCTCTCTCTCTCTCCCTCTCTCGTATTCTATTCTATTCTATTCTGTTCGATCTTGGCTGTTTAGCCTTTTCTTTTCTCCACGTCTTGGCCGTTTAGGTGTGTGTGGTTGAGCAGTGATAATATCCCTATCACTTTTGTTAAAAGAGCATTAACGAAGAATCCATGTGAACACACCATCCAAATCACACAGGGCACAAGAGACTGTTTTAGTGTTTGTTTGAAAGATAATGTATCTGTAGGATCACTTTAACAAAAAAGGTTGAAAAAAAAAACACAAAACCTGTTGAAATGGCACAAAAAAAAAGCTTTAGATTATTATTACCATTCCTTTTTTCTCTGCTGATCGTTCTTCTCTGGCTCTGTTCTTCTCCGGTGGGAGGAGGGACGCCCGCACTGCAGGAACGTCACCGTAAAAGTTCAAATAAATCGAAACCATCTACTACACATGCCAGGCTGGCGTTTTTCTTTGTGTATGATTTCCTATAACTCTGTAGACCACCTGGTTAGGTGGATTAGCCGGTTAACAGGATCATGAATCTGCTTATATTCAAACCTAAAGATTTATGTTCAGCTATAATCTCATACCTTTAAGTTGAGCCCAGGATTTGAGCCCGAGCCTGCGGTACATTCAGTTTTGCATGTCCATAAGGGTTTCCGCCCACCTTCCAAAAACATGCTGGTAAATTGCCCTAGGTATGAATGAGTGCCCTGCAATGTACTGGCAACCCATCCAGTTATTCTCACATATTCCTGCCTTACAGCCAGTGTTCCTGGATGGACTTCGGATCCACTGCAACCCCGACCAAGATGAAGTCGTTACAAAAGAGAGACGAATCCATGAGATACAGCACTGATTTTTCAGAATAATGCAAACCTAGTTGAGGGCAGTTTCCAGTACTGGAGCCTCAAAATGCTACTACGTGCTCAGAATTATCTTGAATGTTTTGTAATAATAGTAAAAATAGCCTGAGAAATCTAAAAAAAAAAAAAAAAAAAAGTAAAATAATGATTATTTAACCACAATATCCATTTTTCCATCCATCTTCTATACCGCTTTATCCTTTTCAGGGTCACGTGGAACCTGGAATCTATCCCAGGGAGCATGGGGTACAGGGCGGGGTACACCCTGGACAGGGTGCCAATCCATCGCAGGGCACAATCACATACACACTCACACACCCATTCATACACTACGGACACTTTGGACACGCCAATCAGCCTACCATGCATGTCTTTGGACTGGCGGAGGAAACCGGAGTACCCGGAGGAAACCCCCGCAGCACGGGGAGAACATGCAAACTCCGCACACACAGGGCCACGGTGGGAATCGAACCCCTGACCATGGAGGTGTGAGGCGAATACATCTTTTGGTTCTGAAAAAGCATATATATCCTCAGTAGGCTGGATATCCACTGCTGGAGAGGGGGACAGTGGTCTGGAATTTCCTCCATATGTACACAGTCTTCTGACTGTGGATCGGTGGAGTCCAAACTCTTTAGAGGTGGTTTTGTAACCGTTTCCATCCTGATCAGCATCAACAACTCAGAAATCTCCTTTGTCCGTGCCATGATACACTTCCACAAACGTGTTGTGAAGACCAGACTCTGACAGATCCCTGTTCTTCAAATAAAATGGGACGCTGATTCACTCACACCTGATCGTTGTCCCACTGACTGAAAACATTTCACATTTAATTTCATATTTAAATGAACTGATAATCCTAGAGGTGCACATACTTTTGCTACTCACAGATGTGTAATATTGGATCATTTTCCTCAATAAATAAACGACCAAGTGTAATATTTTTGTCTCATTTGTTTAATTGGGTTTTCTTTACCTACTTTTAGGACTTGTGTCAAAATCTGATATTATAATATTATAGGTCATATTTATGCAGATATATAGAAAATTATAACTTTCAAGCACCTCTCTCTCTCTCTCTCTCTCTCTCTCTCTCTCTCTATATATATATATATACATATAAATCTCTCTATCTCTCTCTCTCCTTCCCTCTCTCTCTCTCTCTGTATATATATATAAATCTCTCTCTCTCAATCTCTCTCTCTCTCTCTCTCTCTCTATATAAATCTCTCTCTCTCTATACATATAAATCTCTCTATCTCTCTCTCTCAATCTCTCTCTCTCTCTCTCTCTATAAATCTCTCTCTCTCTCTATACATATAAATCTCTCTATCTCTCTCTCTCTCCTTCCCTCTCTCTCTCTCTCTGTATATATATATAAATCTCTCTCTCTCAATCTCTCTCTCTCTCTCTCTCTCTCTCTATATATATATATAAATCTCTCTCTCTCTCTATACATATAAATCTCTCTCTCTCTCTCTCAATCTCTCTCTCTCTCTCTCTCTCTATATAAATCTCTCTCTCTCTCTATACATATAAATCTCTCTATCTCTCTCTCTCTCCTTCCCTCTCTCTCTCTCTCTGTATATATATATAAATCTCTCTCTCTCAATCTCTCTCTCTCTCTCTCTCTCTATATATATATAAATCTCTCTCTCTCTCTCTATACATATAAATCTCTCTATCTCTCTCTCTCTCCTTCCCTACCTCCCTCTCTCTCCTTCCCTCTCTCTCTCTCTATATATATAAATCTCTCTCTCTCTCTCTATATATATATATATAAATCTCTCTCTCTCTCTCTCTCTATATATATAAATCTCTCTCTCTCTCTCTCTCTCTCTCTCTCTCTCTCTCTCTATATATATATATATATATAAATCTCTATCTCTCTCTCTATACATATAAATCTCTCTCTATCTCTCTCTCTCCTTCCCTACCTCCCTCTCTCCTTCCCTCTCTCTCTCTATATAAATCTCTCTCTCTCTCTCTATACATATAAATCTCTCTATCTCTCTCTCTCTCCTTCCCTCCCTCCCTCTCTCTCCTTCTCTCTCTCTCTCTCTCTCTCTCTCTCTATATATATATATATGTAAATATCTCTCTCCCTCTCCTTCCCTCTCTGTCTCTCCTGTAGTGGAGGGAGAACTTTGTTTTACACCAGCATTAGGCTGATAATGTTCTCTCTCTCTCTCCCCCTCCCTCTCCACCTGAGAGAGAGACATTTACACAGAGTTGGTGATTTCACTTTGTTCAGCTGAACTCAAAACGCTTGCGTCATTGTTTGCATTATAATCTCGGGGCTAGATTTTAGGATACATTCCAGAAATCTCAGAGATCCCTTCAGTGTGTACAGAGTAGCCCCGCTCCCGCAGGTGTGCAGGTGGAGCTCAGAACGTGCACGCGCACTGCGCGCGCGCGGGCGGGCGGACGGGCGGGGTTAGTGGTGGAGCGGCTGAAACGCCTGACAGGTTTCGAGCGCCGTGAACTTTGACGCCGACCGAAGCTCGCGGAGAACTTCTCCAGGTAACGAGCATGGCCACGGATTTCACTCAGGACTCGGTGCTGCGCTTCCTCCTGCGCAACGGAGGGACGGTACGGAACGCGGACCTGCTGACGCACTTTAAGGCGTTTTTGCGAGAGCACGAGGACCGAGTGCGGAACCGCGAGCTGTTTAAGAAGTATGTGAACACCGTGGCCACGGTGAAGCAGGAGGATGGAGTTTCTTATGTCGTGTTAAGGAAGAAGTTCCGAGCGCGTCGTGGAGACGTCGCCACCAGCCCCAGCCCCAGCGCACCCGGCAGCGCCACCGGCAGCGCCGCCTCGTCAGGCAGCCGAACTGATAAGAAACAGGAAGGCGTTGGACGCAGTAAAGTACAAGTGTGTGCTGCCAAACCTCATCCCAGTGAGGATCCCAGCCTGAAATCTCAGCTCTCACAACTTCATAACACGCACCAGATCTTGCCAGTTGCAGGGATTGTAAACAGCAGAGGAAATCACACGGAAGATATTTACTTGGACAAGGATTTTCAAACCTCGTCGCATCAACCATGGGAGCAAATGGTGTCCTCAGTCCCCAGCAAAGACAGAGCTATAAATACATGCACTATGGGCATGTCTTCGTTCACTATCGACTCAAAACGCTCAAGGGGCAGCGGCCAGAGCCTCGACCAGCCATCGGAGAAGTCAAATCCTACACACAATGGCGTTCACGCTGCCAAACCTGGACAATTACGAGAAGCAGATGGCTGCAGCCAGAAGTCCTTTGATCCCCTTCCAGATGATCCACACTGTGAGGTGAGTGTGACCCATCTCTCCAAGGACACAGCACACGAACACACCCTGCCTGGCTCTTTCCAGTCATTCGACGAGAATCCGTCTTGTTCTTGGCCTTTTCCCATCCCTCTCAGACAGTCACAAATTTCAGCTTCGAGTCCGTGTTTAATTGAAGTTCCTGGTGACGCTTCGTACTTTGATGCGTATAGACGGCGCAATGGCGGCCTGCTCAGGCCAGATTGCTATGGTCAGGCCACAGGTATTTACATCCAAGAACCGGAGGACTATGGCGCGACAGCAGCAGCTCCAGTCAGTCCTGTTCACCAGAGGAACAGTCTTCATCTGGAAACACCCCGCCCACGTGTGGCTTCAAACTACATGGAGCCCAAATACCTCCACGGCCTGTCCTCCAGCCAAAATAGTCTCCTCCTGCCTTCTTCTGTTAACTCTGACTGGCCTCGAGCATTTCCTCAGGACGACTGGTCCAGTGATGATGCACTGAATTACTATGGTGGTGTTTTGACAGAAGGTCAGAAGCAGACTCACGCTGGCACCCATCGTTCCTCTGAGGTCAAGCTTCTATCACAGCTACATCGCCAAGAATGCCAGCTCACACCCTTGCATCACTCAACTGGGCACCTTGTTGCCGATGAACCCCGAGCATCTCTTCCGAGTTCGGCACCAGATGAGAGCACCCACA
>NC_071272.1:987500-1057500 GCF_023375685.1 Ictalurus furcatus
GCAAATTGATAACAGGGCTCACTGAATAGTTTGATGAATGTGAAAATGATGTAAATCAATACAGAGTATGGTATGAAGGTATGGCCTTCACAGTCACCCGAGCTCCACCCGATGGGAGATCTGGGTCCTGTGTGTTAGACAGTGCTCTCTACCACCATCATCAAAACACCAAGATCATTTGGAAGAACGGTGTTGAATACGAGTGTGAGGTGAAGATCATTTGGAAGGACGGTGTTGAATACGAGTGTTAAACTATTACTGAATCATGAGTACAGTACAGTGAAATCATTTTCTTCATATATTCCATGTTGTTAGAAAGTGGAGTCAGAGTGCAGGGTGATACGCCGCTGCTGGAGGAGCACTTGAGGGTTAAGAGCCTTGCTCAGGGGCTCGACAGCGTCAGCTTTAAACTCCAGACCTTCCGATCCTATAACCTTAACTAATGAGCCTCCACTGCCCCTAAAATTGACCATGCTTCCACCCCGTTTCAAATCAGAAGCCTTTTGCATCGTAGGCAAACTTGATAACCACCACATTTACCTTCACATTTACAGCATTTGGCAGACGCCCTTATCCAGAGCAACTCACAGAAGTGCTTTGTCATCTCCGTCAAAAACTCATCTCATGCTAGTACATGGAGGAGATAGTACAACGGTCTGCTTATTATTATTAGTGTTCCATTTTTCAAGTCTTTACTGAAGAGGTAGGTCGTTAGTAGACTCGGCGACTCGCGCAGCCGGGGGAGGCGGATCCCACCACCTGGGTGTCGGTACACAGAAGAGTCTTCCTGCATGTCTTCCTTGTGGTGCAAGGAATGTGCTACAGAGCAGGGTTCGATAAGTGCCTTCAGGCAGGTATGACTGATCTGTTTTAGGCATTGTAGATGAGCATGGGTGTTTTAAATTTGATGAGGAGCGAAATGAGACAACTCGGGGAGGCCGAAACCAAGTCCTGCAGAGGTTAGATGGCACCTACTGTAGCGGCAGACCTACTAGGAGTCAGTTGCAGTAGTCCAATCAGAATTAACAAGGGACTGAACAAGCACCTGAGTGGCCTCTGTGGACAGAAAAGGCCAGATCCTTCTGAGGTTGTAAAGGAGAAAGCTGCATGATCGAGTCAGGTTCGCAGTGTGATGAGAGATCATTAGTTGGTTGTCCAGAATTACGCCAAGATCGCGTGTTATCACACGGTCTCTAAACAGACAAATGGCCACACCATGGGAACTAGGGGTTACTTCAATTAACACCCAAACCCTGGGCCCCATTTATCAATCTTTTAGCAAAGTTTTTTGTTGGAAAAAAAATTTCCAACAAAACTCCATAAGTTCAAGTGCACAGACAGCTGGGAGTACGAAATAAACGACGGGGTTCAAGACTGAAATGTAGAACTGGAAGTTATTTTGATCCACTTCTATACCAAGAAAAATAGTGAATAATGTATAATAATAATAATAATAATAAGCAAGTGCTAAATCTTCCATCAGCTGAGGCATTTGTTTACGTCTTACAGCTGTATATATAAAATATATATATGTTTTACAGTGGAATATTTAAAGGACAACAATAATAACTGTGGGGGGGGGGGAATTCCTTCAGGAGTAGGGGATTAAAAAACAGTCCTGCACTCAAAGGGACGTTTCAATAAAGCTCAATAAAAAAACCCTTTTTCCCAGCATTGTATTACACAATGTGCACTGGCTATAAAACTGGCCCGACTACCAGAGTATATTTAGCCTGCTTTCTTCTAGCGTTTGCCTCTCGGCTGTTTTTCCCACCACCCCGACTAGTCGACATCTCCCCACAGTAGCAACTATTCTACACAACACCTAATGGCGAAGGTTCCCAGAGGAATCTTGAACTGATGTAACTAACCGGATCTAGCAATGAACGAGTCGGTTCTTAAAAAAGTACAGATCTTATGGCCTTTTCGCTAAATATTTACCAGTGTTCTGTAGATCTAATATTAGTGATTACATAATCACATTTAGTGCAACTTGAACCAATCACAGTACAACCAGTAAAACGTCCCATCATCTGTTTAGAACAATTTATATATTGTTATATTAATGGAAAGACAATTTCAGTTCAGTGGCACGTACTGTACTCTTTATCAGCTTTACATTAGGACAATGACGGCTATTTACGTAAGTGTTATAAAGCACGTTTTATTTGTATAAATGTGAGCGTTTCGTTCCTTACCGAACTCATCTTTAAACAGTGATTATAGCTCACGTAGAGGATATTTATTTAAAAAAATAAAATAAAATGAACTCTCACTCAGGCTAGAGGAAATCTGCTAGATGGGTATGAATTAGGCTTCTGTAATGACTTGTAGTATATTTCCTAATTTAAGCCTTAGATCTTTCTCTTGTCTTGTCTAAACTTTTGCACAGTGTACACAATATCCTGTATATTCGAACTAAATAAATATATACGAGTTTAACTATGGCAGCTTATTCGGACAGACAAGTATTACAGATACTGTACGATTACGGTCGGCTCATTCTGATTTTGGGAAAAATCAAGTGTGCACGTGTCTTTTCTCGTAGCATGTTCTGAGCAGTATCCCAGATTAACAAAATTCCGGTGTAGCACAACATCAGCATCATTCCCATTATAAAATACTACCCCTAATATAGATATTAATACAGATACTATTCTTTACACCGGATCTTACTTCAACCAAGTAGTTCAAATGTAAATCTGGCGCCACCTGGTGTCCACTCCACTGAACATCTCTCGCTTAAATCATGCTTAAAAAAAAAAAAGACTCAAAATGACACTTTTCATGTTACTTCACAATATCTAGCTACATACCTTCAATCGGTGTGATTATAAGGACAAATGTACGCTTGTACCAAAATGAAGCGACAATGTAAATATCATAACATTTTTAGTTTGGGAGCAGCTAACACAACACCCTCTAGGTGTGTTTTCGAGTTCCTGTTGTATGCATCAGTTTATTTAATAAGTAGATATTAATATAAATGGAATTGACAGTATAATGGGATATGTAATAAGCATTAGGCAGTGCTGTTTAATGAAGGTAGGTTTGTTAATGACAGTATCGAGTCAGCATCAGGAAAACATGATGTCATTTGGGTGTGATTTGTGAACTATATTATATTTCGGCCGTATGCAAATCAGACAAAATGTTTTGTAAGTGCATATATATTCTCATTTACTATACGGTGAAACTTTAGGCTGTGTCTTTGGGTGAAACAAAAGTATAATAACGATGTACATAAAAAAAAAAAAAAAAAAAAATTCTAAGGATTTAGATATAATAAAATAAGAAGTAAAACAGGAAGGACGTGTGATTTACGAATTCTTACAGAGTCTCCTAAGGTCCTTTGCTAGTCTCTAAAGCTTGCGGATGAATTTAAATATCTGCCCTCTCTTCTCTCACATCACACGTGGCAATGTCTATTACGAAGTAATGAGTTATGAGTAATGGGTGTGAAGCAGAACACTAACACACCCAGAATGAGATGAGTGTGTGTCTAAACGGGATGAAGCAGTAGCACCCACAACTACACTCCCATCACATCCACACTGAATCGATGAAATATTTATTAGTAAGCTAATGACTGTAAACACACAGGAGTTCGTCCGTCGATTTCAACGAAGACCGAAGTTTCCATTTCTGCCTCCATTATGGAGAACGCAAACTGGGACCCGACTTGCGCGTGAATTGGATTAAAGTGAGGAAGACTTGCGCAGCATCGGCCTCACTCTCACTTCCCGGTGACCGCCGTGATCCAGTGGCAAGACCGAGTCAAGACGACTGAACATGGCCCCCAGGCGCAGTGATTCATACACCCATTCATACACCCATTCATACACTACGGACACTTTTGGAAACGCCAATCCACCTACCGTGCATGTCTTTGCACTGGGGGGAGGAAACTCCCAACCCTGGAAATGTGAGGCGAACGTGCTAACTACTAAGCCACCGTGCGCCCAGACTGTAAAAACAAAAACACACACACACACACACACACACACACACACAACCTTTCCACACAGTCTGCTTACTATATAATTCCTCTGAATAGTATCAAGTGTTCAGCATTTGCTGATTATTAGGGAAACATAAAACAGCCTATGAGTGGCGGTTCTATGAGTGGCGCTTCTGTGAGCGGCGGTTCTGTGAGCGGCGGTTCTGTGAGCGGCGGTTCTGTGAGTGGCGCTTCTGTGAGCGGCAGTTCTGTGAGCGGCGGTTCTGTGAGCGGCGGTTCTGTGGGGGGAAATGCCTTGTTGATAAGATAGGTTCGAGAAGAATGGTGAGACCGGATTGAGCTCACAGGAAGCCTGTGGAACATCAAATAATCTCTCTTTACACTCTTGGTGAGCAGAAAAAAGAATCAAAGACTGTACATCACGCCTGGGCCCCATTTCCCAACAAACACTGATTAGTGTTTATAGTGTAGTGTGTTTCTGAATTTTTAATACTGATGTTTAATACTTTTGAGAGTGGAAAAGACTTAAGTAGTGGAATTCAACTGGAATTTTGATGACCTGATAGCAACTGGAGGAATTCAACTGGAATTTTGATGACCCGATAGAGCAACTGTGCAGAGTCATTATACGTCCGTAATGAGATAACGGTTTGTTCATCTTATGGATGTAGACAAGACCATTTCCTGTTTATCCACCCAGTTTACGTGCTTGGGGTCTAGTCAGAGGATCGGCACTAAATCCCTGTTTATTCACTTTCTTCATTTGGAATTTTTAGAATATAGTGTTGTGTGCTCCTTGAAATGGTGGTTTAATGGAGTCGCTTTACCCAACCGTTTCATTAAGCGCTTAATATTTCACAACACCTAGGACCAAAGTGCAATAAATACAGCTCTATAACGTGGTTACAGGACACAGACTAGCTTCAGGACTGAACGTCTCACCCTCTCGTCCATGCTTCCCTTCTCTGGCTCCCCCTGCAGGGCGTTAAGGGCGTTCTCCACACGTGCCAGACGTCCGCTCAGCGAAAGCAGGAGGTTGACGATTTTTTCTAAGTCGCCAATAAACATACGGTACTTCTCACTCTCGTTGGGTTTGCAGTGCTCCTGCACCAGCGCCTCTATCCTGCAGCCCAGAGCACTGTAGCACAGCTGCTCCTCGACCAGTCTCTCTCTCTCCATCCGCAACGCCTCTAAGCTCACGGTCAGAGCCTGCAGGAGCGCCACCTACAGGAGCAGAGGATACACTGTACTAAACGCAAACTGCAGCATCTACAGGTTTATGATTTGATCATTCGTTTTCTTTGATGGGACTCAAATGAACGGATGCTGGCAGGACTTCTTAGTTCGAGTTCTCTACTGAAAAAAAAAAAACCCCAAACATTTTGAGACAGGACTATTCCTTTAAAAACAATGTTACTGTAGTTGTGTCCAGAAATATTATGATTGGACGGGGATCAAACCTTCTTCTCATTCAAATTGGATTCTTCTTCGTCCAGATCAGTCTCCATCTGTCCATGAACAGCTTTCACATGAGCCTCAGGAGCAACACACACCGCATTTTGAGCACTGTGTGAGGTAACACACACACACACACACACACACACACACACATACGCAAAGTGAGATAGTGCCAGAAAATCTGATTACAAATGAACCAGATTCCACTCAGCAAACAGGGCAGAAGTAACTGACACACTCGTGCACACACAATGGCATTAATGACGCATATTTCCAGACAGACCAGCTAGTGCGTCACGTCTGTCCTAATCAACGCACAGGCAAACACCCACTGCAGGTTTTATACGTATATAATGAATACGATACGTCCTAGCTCGTAAATATACACCGTCATTCAGGAGTACCTACTTCCTGATATCCGGTGAAATAAAATAGAGACGTCAGACCTTTATATGAAAACGTTTCAACCATGCGACAAAACTCTGCAGATCATATTTTTAACAACAACAACAACAGCATTTTAATTCAAACTTATGTAAGGGATTATTGTAACAGATTAGAAAGACGAGCATTTAGCCATGGATCCTCAGCAGAAAGATTTCATCTCTACCAAGCTGAATATGTTCCAGCCCTTCACCGCTAGGTGTTAGTGTTGTCGTGTTACTCCGTGTAGAATTCTTTAAATACCAGAAAACCTTCAAATTAAACACGACTTGACACGGTAGTCAAATTTTGGTATGCCATCTGATTAATTAATTAATTAATTAATTAATTAATCCCCCCATCCCACCAGACATCCAATAATAATAATAATAATAATAATAATAATAATAATAATAATAATAATAATTTCCCATAATACCCTTAAAAAAACTTGTTTCTCCATACCTGTCACCTGCATGACTGCTGCTATTCTTCGCTTGGTGCCATAGAGCAGATGAGCAGGAGGGAAAGATGTCCTCCATCAAGTCCAACATAGTGGTGCTTGCCCAGATGTCCAGAAGAGGAGCAAGTGCCTCGTCTCGGCACGCCAGCTCCCGAGCCAGAGTCTCCACCCGCACTTCTGCCTCCGTGCGCTCCCTCCTGGCCAGCAATGGAAACTCAGGGCTTTCTGCAAGCTCTTCTGCCTCAGCTTCAGAGGTCACAGCAGCGACACTGGTGATATCACGCTCGGAGGTTCCTGACAGGGACGAGAGGTTACGCAGCTGACGAACGTCTCTCTCTTGGTGGGCATTTGTGACAGACGGATGCTCAAAGACGCTGTAATGCAAGCGTGCAAGGTCATTAGTTCATCTTTATCATTTGATGTATTACAAATAATAGATTCATTCATTCATCTTCAATAACCGCTTCATCCTGGTCACGGTCATGGCTATTTTCATCACTACAACTTAAGGCATGTTGCCGTGATGCGGATGGAGCAATACCACGGGGGGTATTAAATGCAATGCCAAATTCTTTTAAATAATGTGTGTGTGTGTACCTGTTTAGATTTTGTGATTCTTGAGGCACTATGACGTCAAGTGCATCTTCCTTTACTTGAGGCTGGGTCAGCGGGTAGGGAAACGGAGGTTCCTCTGAGAAGTTTCCTCCTCTTCTTGACAGTGGGTGTAGTGGTGGAGAGGTTGGAGACAAAAACACCTCATCATCCCCCTGTGAAACAGTTGCAGATGAGGCAAAGCCGGTACTGGACTCTGAGATCCGTAGAGAGGTGAGGGACCTAATGGGAGAGGTGGATCGTTTGGGAGAAGTGGGCGATTCAGAATGGCATGGGTTGAAAGAGAAAGGCGTGAGTGACTCTGCATCTTCTTGGTGTGGAAGTGAAAGGTCATGGGCTGTCTTCCCAGAGTCGTTCGGAGCGTCTTCGGAACGGTTCGCATCGGCAGAATTTTGATTGTCCGTTCCTGACAATGAACTCGTTCGATTTTCAGGGACAGTGCCTGGGAAAGTGATGGAATCTAGGTTGGGTTGGCACTGTGCCTTGTTGGTACTCTGCCACTCTGAAGAGGAGAAAGGACAGGGCAGTCCGACAGAAGCTGCCAGGCCTGAGGCGCTGTGGGATCGGGGTCGGTCGGAGTGGCGCTGTCGTTCCCTCCTTATCACGGGCGGGTTCAGCTGATTCAGACCTGGGTTCAGCTGATTCAGACCTGGGTTCAGCTGATTCAGACCTGGGTTCAGCAGACAGCTCTGCTCCAGACCAACTTCACTTGATGACTTTTGTGTGACCTCAGGTCCCACATTCCCTGATAGCCTGTTCCACATACAGAAAGAAAAAACAGGGTTCGCAATACGACAAAAACACCATATTTGCAGACATCTTTACAATATACAATGTGTATCTGATATCTAAGTTTGGTGAACAAAGCACCGATCATTCAATACATACGCTACAAAAAAAAGGTCTAAGACATTCTTAAGCAATATTTACAAATTATATGAAGAGAAAATGTGTGGTTTTGTCCAATTTTCTCCCAGTTTGGTCATTTGCCAGCTCCCACTCACTAGCCAGCATTCCCATACCAACCAGGGAGGGTGAAGGCTAACACGTGCTGCCTCCAAAACACGTGAAACAAGCCAGCACATCTTTTTGTCCCACAATTCATCCTACATCACACATTCAGAGGACAGTGCTACCTCCTCTGCAGACATATAAGCTCAGAGATTGGATAGTTTTGCTCTGATTGACAGAGAAGAAAGTAACGCCATCCCTCCCACCCAGACAGCACTGCCAATTTACTCTCTTGGACTTTCAGCCAAAGGTGGAATCAAATATCAGGATTCAAACTCCCGGCGATACCGCTTTTCTGTTTCGCCAACATCGAGTTTATAACGATGCCATATTGATATCATTTCGCACGCTATCCCAGCATGTTTATGTTAAAACATGTTTACAGTTTCCAATCGTACTGTTAAATATTCCATATAAAAGCAACTCTATAGGATCAGCTCCAAAATGGCAACAGCGACACTAACCAACTGAACCAGGGTTTCTGTGTTCTATGGTCCTTTCAACCTTATTCTCTAGGTCCCTTTTAATTTGGAGTTCTCTGTGTTTCACCCTCACTTGTCTGTGTTTATTTCGTTGCTGAGAAAAGGTATAGGGAACAACACAGATAACAATAGCTTAGTGTTTATGAGTTCTGTGTTTTGGGTGCAGCACTTCTCATGTGATATTGTAGGTGGAAGGGCAGTGACTTGGGCCAGTTGGCTCATTTACAAGACAAAAGCGAAACGGAACCAGACAAAGGACTGTTCATGTTTATATGAACAAACACACGCACGCACGCCCACATACACACCTGTTTTCTTTAGAAACACTCCCGAACAATCTGAGGTCTCCAGCCAAGACATCCTAGGAGTTAAAAGAACAAGGAAAAATAATTGGGGAGGTGAACAGCAACAGGGAAATGAATCAGACCAAAGGAAGTTAACCATTATACTGTAATTACAAAGGCAGAAGTCTTCTGGGTCTAAAGGGGCAGTTAAGTGAGGCATTATGTGATTACTAATCAACCCACTATGGTTAATGAGAAATATTAGAAACTTCCACATGCTTACCCGGTACAAGGAAATTTAGTTTTGCTGTGCAAAAGTCTTAGCCACCATATTTTTTTTTTTTAGTACAAACTTTGTTATAGATTTTTTATTTGATGACTTCTACATTAACGAGTCAATACAAAAAAACGTTAGTTTTCCAGCACTAAATTAAATGTCACAGAAAAATGTTTGTATGTCAGTACAGAAAGCAGGGTATTAAGTGGTAAGAGACACTTCTCATATAAAATACGAGTGGATTCTCATGTGGTGGATTTCGCTGCAATAATAAGAAGCGAGTGTGACGGTCAAAGGCTCCAGAAGAACCGTGTCTGGTTCTGCAAGATGCTCAATAACACTTATAGCTCAGGTCCTTATAAACCTGCACTCATTCTACCTCAGACTACAAATATCGCCTTTGTTTCATTTATTACTGTTTACTGCTCTTTATAGTATTTTTGTTAAACGGAGAAACATTTAATTTCATTATTTTTTTGAAGGCATCTTTGCTCTACAGCATTTCTTTCTTCAAGACGTTTGCACAGCAATGTAATTAGTGTTTTCTGTCGTGGTCTTGTTTGATCTGCTAATGTAGAACCATTTCATCTTTCATATATGTAAAGTTAAAACAATTGCACAGTGTAGTGTACATCATACAGATTTGATGGGGAAATACGGGTTGGAATTTTAGCAACAACTCATTTAAGACTGGAAAGTCATTTATACTGGCATAGTGATGTCATAACTCTTGACCTCAAGATTCATGCTCTGTCTTCATTGGTTGTTGACTGAATCTGTCAACGATCTGTCAATGATTCTACAAGATGTGCATTAAAATGGGTTGCGCATGTCTATAATAACTGAAACACTTTGGAGTCTTTGTGTTCGGAGCTTGTGTTGATTCACCATCTCTTGCAGACCCTGTCATAGCTAACGGTCATGTGAAAAATGTTTATGCGCAGGGTAATTGCTCTCAGAGATAAGCGGAGCTCCTTAACCATGTCAAATGTTTTATGCCTGAAACTGTGGCAGTTTGTTCATTATCTCCCACGACTACTCCCTTTAGTCACAGAGGAACTGTGTTTATCATTTTAGCACATCTGTCAGAGCCATGCCTGCCGCCAGGCTCAGTGGCACCAAACAGGAAGTGAAGAGATTTGAATATTTCCTGGAGTGGGCACCAAGTTGATTCTTCATCATCCTTAACTGAGAAAAAAGAGGGACGACCCCTTTCACCTCCTCACGACATAGAAATATGGGTTTGATCATGTCCTCTTAGGGCGAAGCGAAATGTTTCCTATCTAAGTTTTATTTACCGATATTATTATTTTAAAGAACTTTTTCTTTACTTTACTTTCTTTACTTTTCTTGTCACAAAAGTCCTCCTCAAACACACATTTCAAATGCTAAAGTATGGGATATAATGATGAATGGTATAAATGATCTGATACCCAAATATGAAAGTTTTATACAGTGCTAATGTCATAAGATCTTAAAGCAAGTTCATTACCATGTTGTAGTTCTCCACAGCTGGAGAGGATTTTGATCTGAAGTGCTGAGAAACAGGATGACCTTGATTGCGATCCAAGAGGTCCTCTGCTGAAGCTGATTTCCCTGAGCTTTTGGCTGGAACAGGTCTTCCAAAAACTTCATCCAAGCTTTGGCTAGCAGGGGCATTGGGGAGGGGAGCCAAGGTTGGACCTGGAACATGGCCTGGAATGGTTCTCCTTGCTTGCCTTTCTGGTTTCTGTGGTTCTGCACTCTGTGGTCTAAAGGCAGACTGATAGATTTCAGATTGAGTCTGAGTTTGGGTGTTCCTGTTAGTGTGCACGGGATATTGTGTATTGGCTGTAAGAGTGAAGGGTTGGCAGTTATCCTCAGAGATACCCTCTCGTCCTGGCTCCTGAAGACAGCCCATGCTGGTGGTGGAGGTTCGGCTTTGTGAGTCTATGGACGAACAGGAAGTTGATTGCATGTAGGCACTATGAGGACGATGAGGACGCCCATCCATCCGTCGACCAGTCTTGCGCTCCACATAATCAGCCAAAGCATCTTGCTGCATCTGCTTTAACTCAGGTCTTGAGGTGGCTAATTTGGTACCTGCAGTACGAGTAGCTACAAGTTCAAACATCCTTCGTCGATCTGCAACACTTGTCTCAGGAAGCTGGAATTGAAGTGGTGCCTTCTTTTGACATAAGCCAGACTCTTGATCAGAAACTCCAACCTCATGAATGTTCTCTGGCTCAGAGTATGACATTTTCTTTTGTTCCATGGTCAGTCGCTTTCGTCCACATATTCGCATAACTGGAGGCCCTACAGGAGGGATTCTTGGAAGCTCAGGAGCACTGGTCTTGTCTGGTAGCTCAACAGGAATAACATGGCGTTCTTTAGGAGTGTGTGGAGAGGAGGTGAGTTTGGGGCTTATATTGGGTCCCTTCCTATCGAGGGACATGTGCTTCACAGGCACAGGAGGAGGGTTTATGCTCAAGTCTCGTCTTCGGAATGAAGTGGATCTCAGCACCTTGGACTGAGCATCCTTGATGCTATCTCTGTATGCTCGAGTAAAGGTGGTGTCAGGAACGGTGCCTAAGGTATCCTGATGGTCTTCTTTCCATTGGATGTCTTTGCTCTTTTCCTCAAGATGAAAAGTGCTCTTGCTCCTATAAAAGTCTTTGCCATTTTCCTCATTGAGTTGGAAAGAACTCTTGCTTCGGTGTAGGTCATGTGGCTTCCTATGCTCAGCTTGATCAGTGCTCACGTACCTTGGCTGCAGGTCCTGTGATGATTCTGCATTTCCCTCATGGCCGGTACTCCAACTTCTCCCTTGCGGGACATACCCTTTTTGCAGATCTTTCAGCCCAGACAGAGACCTCTTGGCAATGTGGGTAGCCTGACTTGGACCAACAGAGGAGCTATAATTGCAGAGGCTGTGACTGTGACTACGTGGTTTGGTCTGCTGCCTCTCAAAGTGACTGACTTTCTCCATTACTGACATGCTACGTTCACTTTGGATGCTGCAATGGCTAGTAGTGCTCTGTGGGCTAGCACATCTCTGGACCTCTGCAAGTGCATTCTCAAGTCGGGTTAGTGGATGATCCAGATCTTGGTCCCTCTGTTGATAGGTGCCGGATTCATTGTGGAACCTACCTGAAGTGTTGATTCTTTGATCACTTCCTTGAGGTTGGGCATGTTCTTCTAAAAGTTCACATGATGAGTAAAATGGTTGTGGATGGACATTCTGTTCTTGGCATCTGCTTAGCTCTTCCTCTCTATGTTGTCTGTAAGATTCCATAATATCCATGCCATGTGAGTATCTGGGTTTCTCTCGCCTTGGCTGAACAGGGGTGTAAGGGTCCTTTCTTTCAAGGCCTAGGGGCAACCCTGGGGACTTGGACCCCTGTGTTTGGAAATGAGACCTGTAAAAGACACATTTGGTCTGAGGGTCATCTTTCACCTGGTTTGGTTGTTTAGGTTGTGGGGAAACAAGAGATTGGACAGAACAGGAGTAGGAAGCATTGCTTTGGTATCCGTTTTCTGCTGCCATTATAACACCAGAATCTACTCCACAGGGTTCTTTTTGAGGGATGGGTTTACTCTCCTTGGCAAGTGCTGGGTACACACTACTAGAGCTGGGGTTTGTTGTTGGTATCTGTGCAAAATGGGGCTCTGGCAGTGGAACAGGGTAGATGCCAGTAGGCAACATGGCTGATCCAGGCTGTGATAAAGGTGGAAGGCTTTGTTTGGGTTTAATCGTTGGGCTACTCTCAGGACTCTTTTCAATTACAGTGTGAAGTTGTCCCTCTATTCCAAAGGATGATTTTCCTGATGCCACAGAGCCACTGGAGTGATGCCAAGAACCCTTGTGAAGAGCCCGTAAAGACCGAGCCTGCTCAAGACTGGACCATGAGCTGGGCCGCTCATGGCTCCGGGTGGCTGCATAGCTGTCACTGCGTAAGGGAGGTGAAGGTGCCCCCTTCAGGTTTTCATAAGAGCTGTCATTGTGTGTTTGGCCCCATACTGGTCCTGCACTGTGACGATGAGACGTGACTGTACCACAACCACTACTTACACTGCTGCTGCTACTGCCACTGGTACTGTTAGAACGGTGACAACCCCTGCCCTGTACGCTTCCACATCTAGATGGATGTGCTTTGCTTTCATTAGTTTTTAGGACTGCTGTAGAAAGGACCTCATGCTCTGCAGACATGCCCTTTTGAGAGTCATAGACGGTGTGGACATAGTGAATATCTGCCTGATGCATGCCCTCTGCAGTTCTATGTTGAGGAACACTGTCCATGGAGTATGACCGTTCCTTGCTGAACGTTGGCCCAGCTGCAAGGTATTCTGGGATACTTGAGCTGGTAGAGAAGGAACTGTATGCAGAATCACGTTTGCTGTGCAGATGGTCAATGCTATTGGAGGATTTGGAGACCGACAGTTGATTGCAGGAACTGTAAGCAGGGTGTGAATGATCTAGACTCTCCATGCTTCCCCTTGAACTGTACTGGTCTGGACTTTTCCTCAGAAATCCTGCATCATAACCTGACAGGTCTGTGGTGGAGGCACTGTGATTAAAAAAGTAAACAGTAGAGCTACATTTTGTATGCATATAAGTTAACAAGGAAAATGTAGAACATACAATACAGAAGAGTACATAATGGTGCTCTACAAGTTCAGATTTAGCCTGTAGGGTTAGTAGGAATGATTGAATTCTGTTTATAATGTATATATCTATGTCAAGATGTTTCACTGAAAATGTTAAGATTCCATACACAGCCAAATAACGTCGATTTGAAGGTCATGCAGGACAGAATTTTATGGGGTTTTTTTCATGAGGTGACAGGCCAGTAAAAGTTGAGCAGTGTGCAGTAGCCCTGGTTATTGAGATATTATTGGAATCACATAGCAATCTTCTTGGAAAAATGGACAGTGCTAGTACTATCCTTCGTGTGCATTATGGGTCCTGGTTAAAATTAATGATTGCTTTGAACTTGGATCGGCATCAAAGAGAGTAATTCGTTTCCTGATTAGAGATAATAAAACGGCATATCTTTAAACAAGGTGGTATTATTTTCACCCTTTGTGTGTAACAGGATATTCCTTTGAGGAGTGGACAGATGTTCGCTTGTTGAAATGTATACAAACAATAACAGAGTCGTTCTAATTAACGTTTGAGTACATTTACTTTTCTCTCGAGATATTGTTTTCACATCTGTTTGTCTCTGACCTGCCATGGTAGCTTTGGTGCCAGGGAGCCCCCATGGCACCCTGGGATATCTGCATCATGCTGTCAGAGTCCAGAGGGCCCTCACCCAGCTTAGTGGAGTGCCAGGAATGGGGACGGGACCCAGGCTCACTGCCCCTGCGAAAAGGGAGAGAGATGAATACATCTGCCAAAGCTCAAAGCAGATGGGGACAAGCCAACACCGATCACTGACACGCGTGCCTATATTGTCCCACTCTCACACAGACAGAGTACCATTCAAAATTTTGCACACACCATTTTGAAATCATATTTTCATAAGCTAAAGAAGACGTATTCAAACTTTTCCCCCCTATGAGCACCGCTTTCCAGTTTTTTTAAGAACCCCTACCCCGCCCCCCTTGCCACATTATTGCCTATTATTACCCATAAAATAAAACTACAGTTTTATAATACAGAAAAAGTGGGAGGAAAACACAGTGAACAGTAAGAAACATAAAAGTACATGCCTCTCGTCTAACGTCCCTCGTTGCAAGAATGCAAAGCAAACAAACAGCGTTTTTAATCGCCGTCCGATTATCATTACTATTCAAATATTCTGTCAAGTGTTCGATTTATCAGTTCGTTGTAAGCATATTTAATCTTGTTTTTCCCTAGTCAAAATCCCTAATCCTTAAAAAAATTGACAAGTTAAATGATGTTTAGTATATTAATAATAGTTAAGTTGGACATACATTGTTAGCTTTTATTTACATAATGAAATTTCTTTTAAAAACCAGAGAGCGAGTCCTTTCTTTCCTGTTCTAGGGACTGGGGGCACTAGGGGCTTGGACCCCTGTGATTGGAAATGAGACCTGTAGAAGCCACATTTACTCTGAGGGTCATCTTTCACCTTGGTTTTGCAATTCCTCACACTCCACAGTTTGATCTAAAGGCTTATGACTGAAAATGGCTTCTAAGACAAATATGGAGAACAAGACAAAGGACTTCCATTTAAACACTCGAACTGACCAATGACGCCACGGAATTATTTTTAAGCCCACGGGGAGTGTATCCAAATGCCATTCTGCTAAGTGCAAGAGGAATGTGGAATTGGTTCTGTATCAGACCTAGATAATAAAAAATTTAACCAAGTACACAATTCCCCACTGGAGCATCTTCAAGGATGCTAATAATTGCTCTATCTTTGACTGTGAACATCTACCACTACAGACATCCTGGACTGAGAATTTGGACTGGAGGAATGTAATGAATCCCTCACATTTAATAGTTTCATGACAGAATCAGTTGGCAAGTGGTTCCAATAAGACCAATGTGTTTTGTTTCGGTTGAAAACCGGTCTATATTTAACCAAATATGGAGCAGACGTCCAGTTTGATATTTATTACAACAGGGAAGCAGCCAATTCCCACACGCAAAAAATGTTGGTAAGGCATTGCTTTAAAAAAAAAAAAAAAAAAAAAAAAAGAGTTTTTCAATGATTAACTCTTTCATACTTCAGTGAGAAGGAGAGTAATAGTTTCCACATTTATCCGTGGTTGCGGACCGATTCATGTATTTCCTAAAACATTTGGAGGATGATGCCACGAGCATCACATATACACGAAAACCTCGTCTTCAACCAGCCCAAAAGGACCCATGTCACACCCCTCTTCATCTCCCTCCAGTGGCTTCCTGTAGCCACCCGTATCAAATTCAAGACCTTGATGCTCACGTACAAGACCTTGTCTGGAACTGGAACAGTACCCCCTACCTCAACACTCTCCTGAAGGCTTAGGTTCCCTCACGCAATCTGTGCGATCGGTTAACGACCGACGCCTCGTAGTGTCTACTCAGAGTGGCTCAAGGTCCCTTTCCAGAACCTTCACATTCTAAACAATGACACTGTAGAAACCTGACTATAAAAAATTTAAGAAAGTAAATAAACAGGGACTTAGTTCTGATCTCCTGACTAGACTCAGGGCACTTAAAATCGGGTGGATAAACAGGAAATGCTCTTGTCTACATACATAGGAAGAACTAAGCAGTTATCTCATCATGGACAAATAATGGCTCTGCATTTCCATTTCTGACATATTTGCTCCATCAAGTTATCAAAATTCCATTTGTGGTTTTGAGAAAAAGAGTTGAACAAAAGGTTGTAATTTTAAAAATATATATAATTCCAGCAGTGATTTAAAAACATATAATAACTGTATAATAAATTTTCTTTCACACACACACACCCACCCACCCACACACACATATATATATATATATACACATATTATATGTGATATAGATATATGATATATCTCATATATATATAGCCATTAAGTAAGCAATAAAGCATGTTTAACAGCACATTTTTGCCAATAATGACAGTTTGTTTATTACCTAAAGAACAACACATCATGATTTTCAGCAGTATATAGTTGCTTAATTCTGTGGAATGCACAGAAGAAAGGTTTGCTCCTGTTATCACTTATATTATGTCACGTTTTGCGAGGTGAAGGCGGACGCAAACGCAGATTCTTTTATTAAGTAAAGTGCCAACAAAACAACAACAAAAAAAGACTTAAAAACAAAGACATAAACATGAACTGTTGTTACAAAACAAAGCGCATACAGACTGTAGACGAACCTGTGGCACGCGCACAACAACAACAACAACAACAACAACAACAACACACGACCATTACAACAAAAGCTTGACAACCAGACACTGAAAAACTCCTAAAAACAACCAGACACAGGTGAGAGTGGTTGAGACATGTGACGTGCTGGGGCTGATGGGTAATGTAGTTCTGTGCCTCTTTGGCACAACCATGACATATTACTAAAGCTATAAACAGTCGTTCCTTCACTATCCTCTCATTTTCATCTCTCTTTTTCTTTTATTTTTTTACCCTATTGAATAAAAAAAAACACCCAGAATGTTACAGAGAAAACTGATAGTGCCGAGTTCTCCGTCCTGAAGACTTTCCCGTAGTGCAAAACTGACTGACGGTTACAAAGCACTAACTCTAGCGACGCTTATCCTGTTCAGGGTCAAATCCGGTTATCCAGAGCATTGAGGGATGCTAACCCAGTCACACACACACACACAGTATTCTAGCGACTGTTACCTGGACGTGAACCTGAGAACCTTGGAGATGAGACCGTTGACACCGGTTTCTGGCGGCAGCTTGCACAACGCTCCATCGGACCTGCCGAGCTCAGACCTCTTCTGCTTTCTACGCAGTTTCCTGCGGTAAAACGAACCGAGCAGCTCCATTCGCTCCTTCCCTGCTGAACTCTCGTGCTCAAATGCTGGAGAACAAGCAGTCCCCAGTGTTGACCAACGTGAAGATGCGTACCGTCATTCAAACATGCAATTAAACACCATTACGATGTAATTAGGCATCATTACAAAGCAGTAAACATCCGGACTCTGTGGAACTAACCCTGAGAATGGGCAGCGAGGATGAGAGAGAGAGAGAGAGAGAGAGAGAGATTGAGCAAAAGGTAAATAAATAAATGAATAGGGGACTAGAGAGAAAAATATAACAAATCAAAAATGTATAAAAATAAAATAAAGGTTAGGGAAAAAAATGCTGCACTTTATATCTCGTTTTCTAGATTTAAATCTCGGAAGTCAACGCTAACGCTAACGCTAACACATGATACACAGCCGAACAAAGGGAACACTGTGTTTTCATCTCTCTGTCTTTTCTCCCTGTCCTTTCTCCATCCTCTATCTGTCTTTCAGCATGTGAGCCCAGTGTGAATTCATGGGACACATCACGCCCTGAAGGTGGCACAGGTGCTGAAAGGGGCAGGAAGGCCAGTCTTAGGGGGTTCCTGTTATACATCTCAGCTTCATTAACTGACAAGTGACAGAGGATCGAGGCACCTGTCACCATGGTGCCTTAAAATGGTAGAAGGCTGGAGGAATGAGAACGCAAGCTGTCTGGAGTGGGAAGGGAGTGTTTCACAGAGCCATCGCACAATCTCGTCACCTCTCTTTCAGCTTTGACACAATGACTACAGATTTCTGCGCTGCTCAATGCTACGTTTCCTGGGAGAATCTGAGATTTCACTCTTGACCACACAGACCCTGCCGACGTAAGCCGAGTCCCAGGAATGCAGAAGATCCGACAAACACACACGCACACACACGCACTCATATGTTCAAAAATGCACCACTCAAAAACACCTACTCTTTTTTTCACCCCGTCAAAGTGTCTGTTTTGGCTTCTGTCTAAGGATTTCTCTCCTACCACCTCCTTCCTTATCCCCCCCCCCCCGACCTCTGTGGTCAAGCTATAACAGGGTGTGTCCGCGCGCCGAAACTTTATCTGAGCTTGGGGAGCTCCTAAATCTGTTTTATCTGAGGAAACCGAAACTTGAGAGAAGATTAGACAGAGGGAGGGAGAAAGAGAGGAGAGCGGATGGGGTGAGGACTGAGAGAGCGCTCAGATATTGTCTGCCTGTTGACTGAGGGATTTCCACTGCACTGTTGTGGTCTTACAACTCCCGTCTTCACACGCTTCCTCGGTCAACCGTTCCTGACCTACGAATCTTTCGTGCAATTTTGCAATACAATTGCACTTATGGAACGTTTCAACTTTTATTTACCAATGTGATAGGAAGTTTGTTTTTTTGTTAGGGGCTCATGCACGCGTCTAGCCCAGAGGTCGGGAACCTTCTCAACCGGCAGAGCCATAAAAGCCAGAAAAAGGAGTAATGTCATAAAGGCCATTTGACATTTTGCGTATTCTTAGCCTAACAGCCTGCACTTCACCTAATAGGCCTGTAGGTGGCACTTGGACTTCATTTAACCAACTATGATAGCTTCATCAAATGGTAAATCAATACAAGATGCAGTACGCAAGTGAGAGTAAATAGAACACTACTTAAAATTAACTTCCAAATATGCAAAAAAAAAAAAAAAAAAAAATTCTTTTAGCCATTTCACCTTTGTTAAAAAACTGAAAACAGACTGACTACGTAGTTTTCAACCGATTTACGAATTAGACCGGGAGATTACCGCTCCGCTCCACGTTGTCCATTGAAATTCGAGCTTGTTGAGCCACATCACGATTGGTTGGTGTATATATGATCCACGAGCGTCGATTATGAATTCTGTGATATTTTTCATTGAATTAACACACTAGCTTCCGTGATTGTTTTCCTGCGGTTGTTCCATAGGCAATCACTGAAAGAGCCATAGGTTCTCGACCCCTGGTCTATCCTACCCTAACCTATCACACATACAATTTACTGTTAATGTATAGCTTAAGGCAACACAATGTAGCCCAGGTATACACTGGATGATGTTGTTCTATTATACAGGCTAAAGGTAATAACATTTACTTATTCAGTGCAAAGTCACTGTGTCATTACAAACAAAGGTTTCTCCACTAAGTATTAAATAAATTAGTTAGCTTGTTCAATACTTTTTTCCCGTGTCACTCCTCTTTATTACATATAACTTCGTTTATAATGTATGTGTGTGTGTGTGTGTGTGTGTGTGTGTGTGTGTGTGAGTACTAAATATTTTTCTGAGAATGGATTGCTGGTGTTGTTGCATTAATTCACTATGAATGGTGCTCTCACCCTTCAATCAAGACTTACCTTTTTAGGTTATAAATGATTTTAGATGTATGTGTGTGTACTTTTTTTTTTTTTTTTAACCACACAGCTTTCCATTGTTTGCATGTTTTGGATAAGTGCAGCTGCCAAATCCCTAAGTGCAAACGCAACACAAGCTAACTAAAACGTCCATAACGTACCATCTCAGAATAGAGCACTGCTATAACTCCAAGATAAAAGATTACAATCTGTTGCACGTTCCCCGAACATGACAAAACAAACTCAAATAAACGTCTGCATTCCAGAGCTTGCTTTCAGACTTGGTTTTTAAATCAAACAACCCTGACAAGCCACAGGGAACATGGCCAACACACATACCGACACCGCCAGACCTGTGAGTCTTCCCTTGTTGGGAAACGTATAGAGATATAACATCAAATACCAGACAAACCACACTATTATGGTCCTGGAGCGGAGGGGGAAGATCAACACTGACCGTCCCTCCCAGACTCCCACCAGGACTTCAGATCGTAATCTCCGTCCCATTACAGAGAGATTCTGTCACTACCATGCTATCACAAGAATGTGATGTCCCCGATGACAGACGACTTCCCGAAACGTAACGGCACCAGGGTGGGGTCAAGATGTCCGGGGAGGAGAGGAAGTAGAATTAACTCAGGATATAAATGTGTAGTTTATCTCATGAGCTGAGTAAAGGCGGTATGCATGGACTTCAGGAATGTATGGAAAACACTGGCGGTGAGCTGTGTGAGCGCTTTGCATCGTTCTCCGTGGTGTGAGTTACTAGGAGGGACCAAACGGGGGCATACTAGGATAGAAAAAATGATGGAGAGAAACAGATCAAATGGAAAGACGAAGAGAGGTAAGAGGGAAAGAAAGAGAGGTGCATGAATGATTCAGAGTGCATGGATACAGTTTCTGAATCCACCACAATGTTCATTCGGGCTGCTCGATTTCATTAAAGCTGTTTTTTGGCCCCTCTTTAAGCTTACAGCAGCAGACGAATCAGAGTCCTGGTAATGGGAGGTTTATAGTAACAGTGTATTACAGTGTATATTGTACATTAAAGTGACATTACCGTGCTGGGATTAGTATGAGATGTTCTGTTGTCACTCCATATACTTTTTACATTCCTCAGGGTCGAGTCAGTTGTAAAGGTTGTAACACATTTTTTTTTTGTAAATCTTATGAGTAATATATTATAAAGCTTCAGGGTGGGTTTTTTTTTTTTTGACACAACAGGTATGTTTTTGTCTATACGACTATTCATAATAAACAAATACCATCTTCATGTACATATTACAGGACATACAACACCATATGGCCAAACGTTTGTGGACACTGGACCATCACGTCCATACGTGGGTGTTCCCCAAAGTGCCGTACAGTTGGATAGGATGTCTTTGTGTGCTGTAGCGCTGCGATTTCCATTCACTGGAACTGAGACACACAAACCTGTTCCAGCACGACAATTCTCCATGCGTGGTTTGCCAAGGTTGGAGTAGAGGAACTCGAGTGGCCCGTGTAGAGCCCTGACCTCAACCCTACTGAACACCTTTTGGATGAAATGGAACAGCGAATGCACCCCGGTTCTCCTCACCAAACATCCAGTGCCTGACCTCACTAATAGCCTTGTGGCTTTTTTTAAATATGTTAGGCGCATTTAATGGTAACGTTGGTACAACTGACCGGACACCTACAACCATTTTGAAATATGACATGCTAGCTATCCAGCTTAGCATCATCAACCATCAATCATGCATCATGATCAAAGCTAACCTATTTTACTTTCGTCTGCATCATTGGAACAAATGGACATTTCATTCCAAATCTTATCCAGACGAGGACAGACCATAAACTAAGTAAACTATTCATTCAGTTATGAGCAAAGAAATGCAGCCGCGTAAGTAGAGGGCAGAGTCGTCTGTCTGCGTATAGCCATAAATAAGCCATAAAAGTTTTAGCGCAGGTCACGCTAATGAAGGAAAGCACGTTTAAAGGCCGGTATGACTTCTCCAAAGGATGAACGCTGGCTTATAAATCGGTTTAATTTGCCACGGTACCTTCTTTTAACAGCACTTCCAGAGCGCCAGCCGAAAAATAATGTTTTTTTAATTGATTCATTTAAATAACAGTTTCTCCGTGTGACATGCTTGGTGTGCTTGATCACCTGGGTACAGTGGAGATCTCTTTTTCTCCTCCATTTTCACGTCACCTCACTTAATTTGCACCTATTTCACTTCTTCTGTGATTTGTCTCTAGATTTGGACTATTTCAGTGTCGGGACACTGCTAAATATGGTTTTAACTGGCATAGAAGTGAGTCAAAATCACTTCCACTTCTGCTGATCCTTTCACCATTTAATAGTCATTTCATGTTTCCAGCCATCTTGGTGCTCGACCTTTTATAGAGTTTTGTGGGCATTGAGGAGAGGTGTCAGGACCGCGCATGGAGGAGCCGTGTCAGGACCGCGCATCGAGGAGAGGTGTCAGGACCGCACATGGAGGAGCCGTGTCAGGACCGCGCATGGAGGAGTCGTGTCAGGACCGCGCATCGAGGAGAGGTGTCAGGACCGCGCATCGAGGAGAGGTGTCAGGACCGCGCATGGAGGAGCCGTGTCAGGACCGCGCATCGAGGAGAGGTGTCAGGACCGCGCATCGAGGAGTCGTGTCAGGACCGCGCATCGAGGAGAGGTGTCAGGACCGCGCATCGAGGAGAGGTGTCAGGACCGCGCATCGAGGAGCCGTGTCAGGACCGCGCATCGAGGAGCCGTGTCAGGACCGCGCATCGAGGAGCCGTGTCAGGACCGCGCATCGAGGAGCCGTGTCAGGACCGCGCATGGAGGAGTCGTGTCAGGACCGCGCATCGAGGAGTCGTGTCAGGACCGCGCATCGAGGAGAGGTGTCAGGACCGCGCATGGAGGAGCCGTGTCAGGACCGCGCATCGAGGAGCCGTGTCAGGACCGCGCATCGAGGAGCCGTGTCAGGACCGCGCATCGAGGAGTCGTGTCAGGACCGCGCATCGAGGAGAGGTGTCAGGACCGCGCATGGAGGAGCCGTGTCAGGACCGCGCATCGAGGAGCCGTGTCAGGACCGCGCATCGAGGAGCCGTGTCAGGACCGCGCATCGAGGAGCCGTGTCAGGACCGCGCATCGAGGAGCCGTGTCAGGACCGCGCATCGAGGAGCCGTGTCAGGACCGCGCATCGAGGAGCCGTGTCAGGACCGCGCATCGAGGAGCCGTGTCAGGACCGCGCATCGAGGAGAGGTGTCAGGACCGCGCATCGAGGAGCCGTGTCAGGACCGCGCATGGAGGAGTCGTGTCAGGACCGCGCATCGAGGAGCCGTGTCAGGACCGCGCATCGAGGAGAGGTGTCAGGACCGCGCATGGAGGAGCCGTGTCAGGACCGCGCATCAAGGAGCCGTGTCAGGACCGCGCATGGAGGAGCCGTGTCAGGACCGGCTTTAGCATCACACTTTAGTCTCGCGCAAACATTTACACGCAACTTTACGAACAGACCGATAAACGAGGCCCGTTGTTCCAAACTACGTCTCCTTTTTATTGTGGCGTCTGTGTCTCAGTCAAGAGACCGCACACTTCTAAACACATCTGACACACACATCTCACACACATGTGGACAAGGGCAATTATTTGTATAGACGTGATATTTGGGTTATATTCACAAAATTCACAAAAGGCTAATGTTTGGAAAACGTTTAGACTTTAAAGTCTAATGTAATGATGCTGCAGAAACAGCAGAACAATTCTAGAACCTTCTCAGCCCATTACCATAGCGATGCCCCTGTCCTGAATTCCACGGGTAGGGGCGCCGTGGAATCCAGCTGCCGAAGAATTTCCACCATGTGACCTTCGGATCGGCACCTTATTAGGACAAAAGATATTTAAGGAGCAGCCACTGCTACAGTATATTTACAGCATGTGTGCACGGTACCAAAAAGGGAGAAGAAAATATGCGAAAAACAAGAATTTGCATCAAGGGATTACGGATTTCCTCCTCCGAGAAGTGCGTCATTTCTCGTTTCCCGTCATTTTAATGGAAGATCCTAGCGCTGACGTTAGGACTGACCTTCGTGTGTGACGAGACTATATGGAAAAATGCTGTGTTACAATGAACTTCCCACCTGTAGCACACACACACACACACTCACTCACTCACACACACACACACACACACACACACACAGATCACATCAGGGTTATTATCGGACTGCATGATATTGTTTTTAAGGTGCCCTGAACTACTCAAAAGCTGGCCACTAGAAGTTCCTTTGAAGAGCAATACCAGTGAAACGCAGTTAAGGCGAGAAATCCGATATTATGTCATTCACACCGGGTTTACACGAGGACACGTCAAATACGCTGAGCATTTCTCAAGACCTTCACGGTTGTAGGAATGTAAAGCAAGCTGTATAAGAATATGATATTAAAATTCATATTTCATGTAATAATGCTCTCATCTAAAAGAACTCGTGGGCGGCGGAGAGGGCACAAAGAGGAGGACGCAACCAGCAGCACTGCATATACTGCAATATCTACACTGTATAGCCAAAAGTATGTGAAAACCTGAAGAAACACTGGACGAGACGCGACCAGGCCTGATTACTGCAAACCCTGTTCAATCACATCTACACTTACATAGAACTTTCTCAACAGTGTGGAGTTGGTTAAAAGTCTTACGGAGTAACACACTGTGCAAAAGTTGAAAGAAATTCCAGAAATGATGAGGAAGAAGGTGATTGAAAGACATCAGTCTGGGAAGGGTTACAAAGCTATTTCAGAGGCTCTGGGACTCTAAAGAACCACAGCGAGAGCCGTTATCTCCAAATGGAAAAACCCGGCACAGTAGTGAACCTTCCCAGAAGTGACGACCTTCCAAAATTCCTCCAAGAGCACAGCGACGACTCATCCAGGAAGTCACAAAAGAGCCAAGGACAACATCAAAGGACCTACAGGTCACTCTTACATCAATAAAGGTCACGGTTCATGACAGTGTGTAAATTCTATTTAAAAACCCATTGACACAGGTATGGAATTATATCCTCATGTATAGCAGACAGTGTTTTTCATTTTATAAAAAGAATAAAAATGCTGACAGCAGTGGCACGCTGGGATTATTAATGGTGCTGTCCTTGCCGGCCATTCTTTGTAGAATTTAAAAAGAGAAATGTTTTTTTTAATTATTATTATTATTTCATCCGATGACACGGGGTAGGGATGGTAATACTTACAAGACCCTATTAAATGTAACAAAACTGGATTTCTTTCATTTTAAAATAAGGTATAACAAGTATACTTGGGTTACAGTACGTTAGTTTTAATGCTACTAAGCCACTAAGGAGAGTTCTTAGTAGTGGACTCGGACCTTAACGTGAATAAACACACACACAGACCTGTGTTTGATGCGTATCTGAACTCCTCCGCTGCATCGGTCTGTACGGGCTCGATGGCAAGGTGACGCCGTAAGGGACTCACTACAGCATAAATCTGCACACTGCTCTCTACACACACACACACACACACACACACACACACACACACACACTGTATAATACATGAAACATATGACCAGAACATATACCTTTCACACAGCACTTTAAACTCAAGAAATCCACACATATAAAGCGGGTTCCTCGCCTTACCGCGCCTTGGAGAACTGCTTTTTCTTAACGTGTTCAGTACTTTTTTCCCGTGTCACTCCACTTTATTACACACAACTTTATTCATGGACTTTAATGTAGGGAATTCTTTATACTTCAGGATTCCTTGAGTTAATACCGAAGTCTGGTGAAAATTTCATGTGAATAACCTCATTGGAAATATATTTACTGAAAAAAATATTGACACATTCAATACCTATTTCCCCCGCTGTGTGTGTGTGTATAATTCAACAGAAATATCAATAGATGTGAGCACATTATATTCCAGATTTAGTCCCCTTTTCTGTTATAATAACCTCCATTCTTTTGAGAAGGCTTTCCACTAGATTTTGGAACATGACTGTGGGGTTTTATCCATTCAACCACAAAAGCATTAGTCAGGCACTGATGTCAGGCAAGGAGGTCTGGGCTGCAGTCGGCATTCCGGTCCATCCCAAAGGTGTTCAGTCAGGTAGAAGCGCAGGCCAATCGATTTCTTCCACACCAACCTTTGCAAACCATGTCTTCATGGAGCTCGCTTTGTGCACAGGGGGGCATTTTTAAATATTCACCCTTGCTTGCTCTCTCGGGTTAACAGAATTCACAAGCGTTTCTTGGCTAGCTGTGGCTAGCGTTTGGCAGGTTAAGACAGTATTTGTCCAAGGAGGCACCAGTCTGCGCTTTTCACCACTAATTCTCTCTCTCTCTCTCTCTCTCTCTCTCTCTCTCTCTCTCACACACACACACACAGACACCCACAAAGCCCTGCGATGTGTGATGTGTAAAGGATCTGGCAGAATGTCCATACCGGATACAGGTTCAGGAGTGTGTGTCTATGTGTGTGTGTGTGTGTGTGTGTGTGTGTGTGTGTGTGTAAAGCTGTAAATGAGCACTTGTTTAAGTCGTATCCGCCCACTTGCACCAAAAGATTTTGAAAGATCAAGGCAAGTTCCGGTAACCATTCTGACTCGGCCCATGTCGTGCCAATCGTTCGGTACTTCAAGCTGAGAATCAGAACTACCATAGCTTAGCGATATCACTCCAAGTGGTGGACAAAGTGTTCCCTTGGGGTCGGAGAACTGGACTTTGAGCTAGACTTTTGATTTTGTGCATGTGTATGACAGAGAAAGAGAGAGAGCGATTGGTCATTTCCAGAAAAACTCATTAAAAGATTTTTAATGAAACCTGCGAGATTTCTGTCCCAAAACTCCCCAAATTCTCTCGTGAGATCTACACGGCAGGGAAGATGTTTTGTGAATAAATTGTTCTGCGCACAAAAATCATTCGCATCGCTTCATAAATGTGGGATTAAACCACCGGAGTCGCACGGGTTACTTTTAGGATGCGTTCGTGAACTTTTTGGATCGTGAGAGTTTTGGTTACTTGGAGTGTAAACGCAGGGACAGAAATCTCCCAGCTTTCGTTAGAAATCTCTTCGTTTGTGTTCCGAAGACGAACGAAAGTCTTACGGGTTCGGAACGACACGAGGCGGAGTAACCGAGGACGGAATTTAAATTTTTGGGTGAACGACCCCTTTAAGAAGTTAACTTCGGTAGGAAAAAACTTGTAATGCCCTATTCGGTTACATTATATTTGTTATTCGATTGATGTCTATTAGTTCAGTTACTTTTCTGCGTGATGTTTGTTTAGCGTTATCAATACGACACACACACACACACACACACACACACACACACGCAAACTATTCCACACAGCACCTTGCCACCACTTCTTGAGCTGATTAGGTCCAAAGTGCTGTGACACCAAGTCATAAAACTCAATCATATCACATATTTATCTACACAAACTCTAGAAAGCTATTTCCTCCATACAGATTAATAAGTTCCAAGTTCCTTGTGTTAAAAACCTTAAACCTAATCCATCATGGTGACATGGCAGGTAAACATCTTTTATTAAACATCATACTGTGAGTTAACATTAACAACACTCAGCACATACCTCATCCTTATTTCTTCTCAGAGTCTAAAGGTCATACAGTTCACAGACATAAAAAAAAAAACACAACCCGCTGCTAACTACTCTCTCTCTCTCACACACACACACACACACACACACACACACCTCCTTAATAACAACCCCCAGGATAGAGGATTTGAATGTAATGGGTAAACCTGCAGGATTCTGTGTTTATGAAGAAAAAAGAGAGAAAAAGTCCACTGTAGACTTAGATTCCTGTTCTTGGCTGACGGGAGTGTGACCCAGTGCGGTCTTCTACTGTAGGCCATCTGCTCAAGGTTGAACACTGAGTTCTGCGATGCGTTTCTGTTCACCACAGTCGTAAAGAGTGGCTATTTGATTTACCGTAGTCCGACCTCGCTCATCGACAAGGAATTTATGCCCGCAGAACTGCCGCTCAAAGGATGTTGTTCTGTTTTTGGGGGTTTTTTTTATTGCGCCTTTGTGTATAAACTTTACAGGTTGTTGCGTGTGAAACTCGCAGGGGATGAGCGGTTTCTGAAATACTCAAAGCAGCCCATCTGGCACCACAAAAATGCCACGGTCAAAGTCAATGAGATCACATTCCCCGCTCCACCCCTACTCTGGTGTTTAATGTGAACATTAACTGAAGCTCTTGGCCTGTATCCACATGATTTTATGCGCTGCGCCACTGCCACATGACCGGGTGATTGGATAATCGCACGGATGAGCGCGTGTACAGGTGTTCCTAATAAAGTGGTCAGTAAGTATATGCAGAATACTCAAATTTTTGGAAAGTATTCAGCTCCAGGGTGGTAACAGTACCTCCACTTCACATCACATCACATCATACAACCCCATCACTGATTATTTTCCTACAATATCATCATCATCGTCATCGTCATCATCATCATCATCATCATCATGCCCGGTCATGTGTTCATTCCTAACATAAGATACATACCGATATTAAACAAGCACGATAATTCAAATTCATGTAGCTTAAAGACCTAATCCTAGGTTTTAAAAAGCTCATTTGCGTTATTATGTCACGAGGTTTCTTTTCAGCTACAAGACAACCTTAAACGTATAACACTACGTATATGGCCACAAGTTTGTGGACACCTGACCATCACACCCATACATGGACTGTCCTCAAAGCTGGAAGCACAGAATTAAATAGGAGGCCTTTGTATGCTGTAGCATTACATTTTCCCTCCATTGAGATCTGGCCTCAACCTCATTAAACAACTCTGGGATGAATCGTAATGTCAGCTGAGTCCCAGGCCTTCTGACTCGACATCAGTGCCTGACCTCAATAATGCTCTTCTGCCTGAATGGGCAAATCCCCACATCCAGAAGAGTGGAGGCTGTTACAACAGCATACAGGGGACCAGCTCTGTGAAAGCGCACCTATTACGGTTTTGAAACGCGCCTAATTTTGTTTAAACGTCTCGTACGGTAGATTTACACGCATCCGAGGTCAAACACTTTAACGTGCTCATAATTTAAACTGCAGCGTTACCTTTTCCCCCCACTGTCACAAACGACTCATTCAATGATCCGCACTAATGGATTCATTCTAAACTCCTCCTTTCAGAGAGCATACTCTGCTCTGATTGGTCAGACGTCCCAGTCTGTCGTGATCGGTCTACCGCTGTCAGCCGATGAAGACCGGAGGCGGGGCTTTTTGTTACAACCCTACGTGGGTTAGTACAGGAAGTAAGTCTGGAATCGCTAACGAGTCGATTCAGTTGTTCAGAATTGATTCCTTCTTACTTTCGGGAGTCAAAAGAACGTTTTTACATTCACAAACAGCTCTGTAACACATTACATGAAAGGCAGTTTTTGAAAAAGCATAAAAGGTGCACTTTAATGCCTATGGTTCTGGAATAGGTACATATAGGTGTGATGGTCAGGGGTCTACATACAGTGCTTTTGTCCATATAGTATACATATGACAAGCTCATAAACCACGATGAAGGTTAGGCAGCTAAATGCAAAATGAATACTAGTATATAACATCCAAGTGTGTCTGCCAAATCTTAAAAAAAATACCACATATTTTGTTTTGAAACTGTCCTAACTCTCGAATACTTGGAGTTTTAAATGTGATACTTTTAACCCGGCGAATCCACGTTAAACACACAACCTCACAGATTTACAATTCCTCCAGCTGGCACATTTTGTTTATCTTTGCCTTGCAGATGTTTGCATAACTTTTTTTAAAAAAAATTCTTTATCAGGGTTCACAGGCTTTTCTAGAGTAAGATTTAAGCATTCCTCCATCAAGCTTTTATTTATTTATTTTATTTATTCGTTTATTACAGTGTAATGCACATTTAAAAACGCCTACTACCTTCTAGGTATTTTTCTAATGTTACTAACACTCGCTGTTATGAAACCTTTGAAGGCTATCTCAAGTGATAAATGTTCAAATATCACCAATTTCTTTCTGGTACAACTCGCAGCGAGCACGATAACTCTCGTTTTCCTTTCAGCGCTGCAAGCTCAGTGTTTGTACAGTACACTCGTGTTCCTATTGTGTGCTGTTTGGTCCATTTTCAATGGAAAAGTCCAAAAGCTTGCGGTTATTTACACTAAATTCGACATCTCGTAATCGTGACATTACGAACCCGGGCTTTTTGGAGACTTTTAAGCATCAGTCTGAACCCTGATTTAAGAAATCACCTTAAATATCATTTTGAAGTAACGTTAGTACGTTAGACGCTACAACAAAGTATACATTTTAATAGATGGAGTAATAAAATAAGTGCTGGATGCTGGAAAGCATGAGAGAATGCGCCCTTTAGAACGCTTTTCTCCACTCTCACACACACCCTTTCCATACTTGTGGTACAGAAAGTCTTTAAAAGGCCAAAACCAGCCTGACTTGTTACTGGAATGTTGCCCTGATGAGGCATTTACAGAAAAAGAGAAAGAGAAAGAGAGAGAAAGAGAAAGAGAGAGAGAGAGAGATGGATGATGGTTAGGGGTTAACACTGGTAAACAACTACTCTTCAAGGTCAGAAAAACACAACTGCGTCCAATTTTCTCGAAGCCCTAGCCGGTTATGGAAATAGAATGCTACCGGACACATTAACGTTGACCTTTGACCCGTCTAACCAAGCATAACCTATAATATTTTAACACATCCCTCATTTCGGTGAACCGGCAACATTTCTTTTGCTCCATAAAACAGGATAAACATCAACTTCATCCGTGCAGGTCATTCTTTAACTTCCCTTTAGAAACGGTAGATTCTGTGCTGAAGACATCTTTTACTACACATCAGTTATAAAATGAAGATACCTGCTGTTGATGCACGTCTTAGCACTGATATTTCAATTTCTCATAATGTAAAATATTTCACATTTTAAGCGTTTTTTCCACTGCATTACTTGGTGATCTATCTTCACTTCAAATACCCCAACGGCACCGAGCATCCGTACTCGCATCACGATCAACAGCCAAGAAGCTCGTATTGCTAAACTGGAAAGATCTAAAATATCCTCTCTGCACTGGCTTAAAGGGGTCCTTCACCCAAAAATAAAATTTCCGTCATCGGTTACTCCGCCTCGTGTCGTTCCGAACCCGTAAGACTTTCGTTCGTCTTCGGAACACAAACGAAGAGATTTCTAATGAAAGCTGGGAGATTTCTGTCCCTGCGTTTACACTCCAAGTAACCAAAACTCTCACGATAAAAACGTTCACGAACACATCGTAAAAGAAACCCGTGCGACTCCGGTGGTTTAATCCCAGTTTTCTGAAGCGAAAATGTGTTTCAGTCTGCCAGAAACTCGAGACTGGGTGAAGGCTCGACGTCCAACAGGAAGATGGCTCTAAGCATATGACAGGTGCTACACTGGAGTCGTTCAAATCCAAGAACTTGAAAAGCCCAGTCAAAGGCCAGACCTCGGTGCAATTGTGAATCTGTAGCAAGACTTGAATATTGCAGTGTCCATCCAATCTGACAGAGTTGGAGAAGTTTTGCCTAGAAGAATGGCCAAACATATCAACATACAGATGTGCAACGCTGACAGAGACACATTCCAGATACAGGCCCAGCTGTATTATAACCAATGCTACCAATTTCTGACCGATTTTGGACCCAAGAAGGTTGTACACCTTTTAATTGACGTTTTTTAATCTTTTGCAACTTTACTCGTTAGACACGTTATTTTAGTTCAAAGTTCAAGAGTGTGAATACTTATTAATGCTCTGTACATCATTACAGAGCTGCATTAACGAATCCTCATCCATCTCTCTTTACCGTTTCTTTTCTCTTCATTCTCCTCTCTTCTTGGCTTGCCATTATCTTTTCACGTGTCGCAGACGAATATTAGGATATACACGGAAGAACGCCCCCTCCTTATTGTAGTACAATGCTAATACGCCCAAAGGATTCCTATTTCTCCGAACAGTGATGTAATACGAGCATAGTCTTAGCTTCACATCATCACCGACACGTTAAAAAACGAACTGTCGCTGTTATGGCCCGAGTCAAAAATGAGTGTTGAGGAATTTATGCCGAGGATTACATTCTTCAGTGCCGTTCATGAGTTCCACACACATTACATGGTACGGAGCGTTACCCAGCTAATGTTTAACCGAGGTCCTCTGTCTGTACGTATACACTTGGTCTCCTTTGGAAAGCTTTCTTGGATTAGAAAAATATTCTTACTTCAGCAAGGATTTGATTCAAAAGGGGAATCACCATGCTCAAGACAAAATGAACGGGGCATATCCGTTATATCGACGTACAAAACCGATCGGGAACTGCAGAGTTTCAGTTCCCAGTATGAGAGTTGTTCAACTGATCTATCTATCAAGTAGTGTTACTCTTACAAAGAGAATACTGCACGATTAATATTAGTGCAAAAGTGAGAATTTATTGTCCTGTGTACGCAGACGGACTTCCGACTGGGTCGACTGGGCACGTGAACTAGGGGGTCCACAACAAGCATATATTTGAAGATTAGACCATGAACAAGGTTAGATTAGAATAAGATTAGATTAGAGAATGAGCCATTGACTATAAAGTCATGCAATATGAACATTTTTTGGAAATGTGTGTCTTTGAATTTGTGACCAGTGAATGGTCAGTTACAGTAGGTCCTAACTGACTAGGTTAGGTTCTTACAAGCAGATGAAAAATCCATGAACAACCATAAACCCATACTAAGTAGGTCAAAAGAATACTTAGAATATTAATATTCCCGATTGGGGCGGCTGTGGCTCAGGAGCAGGTTCTCCACTAATAGCACGGTCGGCGGTTCGATCCCAGCCCCACCACATGCCGAAGTGTCCTTGGCCGCTAACGTTAAAGTCCAGACCAATTTGGCCGTTGGTCAAATTAAAAGTGAATATTTGGTGGAGGAGTTTGTGAGGAGAAAGAAGAAACCAGTCGCCAAAGGTAAGTCTTTATAGCACAGAGGCAACTCAGATACTCCTAATGTAGTCATGTATGCGTTACTTTGCATGTGTTGGGTTGTGGGGTGGGGCAGTCTGGGCTCGGTGCATTGGTTCATGAGCAGGGGAACGCCCAAGGTCCTAAGATTTAGCCTACTAATCCCGTCCTTGAACGTAAAGTGTTTCATTTAAATCTTTCAAAGATGACGAAAAGTCTAGTTCAAAAAGTCACTGCATAGACATTAAAATTCATGCAAAATGCTCAAACGAGCTCATCCAATCTCAGCAGTTCCGCACACCATGATGGCGTCACTCCATACACCACTCCACCCAGGAGAGAAACTTTCACCAAAGCTGAACTCCATAGCAGCTGAAACTGGCGATGAATTAACAAACCAAAGCTCAGGTCAAATAAATCAGAAGCATGTTCGTGGCTTTCTCTTCAATTCAAACTCAGCTCGAAGATCACGAAACACATGAAGCTTCTACAGTCTTAGGGTACGTTTACACGGCAACGATGCACTAAAAAAGGAACGGCTCTTCCTTTGCGTTTTTGCAAAGTTTCGCGTACAGACGACAGCGTTGTCAAAATGATCCCCGGTCACACGACTAAAAACGCAGTATTATGCACGCCAGGCCAGTAGATGGCGATCTCTCTGTAGAGAAACTGTCTTTCTGTCTTCAATCCCATCTTTTAGCTTTTCTTGTGCTCCAGGTCAGAATTCTGTTAACAAAGCTCGTTCATTTTTAAATACTGGGGGGGAAAAAAATCGAAATAGTGCATCTTTAAGTACTAATAATTGACCGCCGTTGTACCCAAATGGAACGAAATCGGCAAATACAAATTAAATAGTGAGACACTGGCAGTCCGTCTGTTTTCTAGATTTTAACAGCAATAAAAGGACACAGATATACTCCAAAACAGACGATTACAAAGGTAACTATAAGATTTTGAAGACCCTTCGTTGGCGTAGATGTGGGTTAATAATTTGGTGTACGTGACACATGCGTCTCCGCTGGTTGCAGTGGTGATGCAGTAAATCTACACTTTACTGGAGAAGCACAAACACAGTCCTGCAGTTTTAAAAGTCTCGCGGGTTGTTTTTGAAGTACTCGCGCGCATGCCTATAGACTGAACACGTAATACACGTGCGCGTGACGTCGTCGTTTTAACAGATTCTCGTTTTTTGTACGTTTACACGGAGACGATAACGGCATCGTTTTCAAAAACGTGCGCTTTGAAACCCCGTTCTCAAAAGCGTGCGTTTGCAAGCCCTGAGACGCCGCCGTCGTATAAACGAACCGTATAAAAAGTTTTCCGTTTTTAGCTGGAAACGTGGTCGTGTAAACGGCCCCTCAGGTGAATCAGCATCGTCCTTCCCTGTCTATATCGGGGGGGTCCTAATACTTCACCATAACCGCGTCTGAGAGCTGACAAAAACAAAGTCTGGAAAGACCCAAGCGTGCACAGACTTTCAGAACAGTTGTAAGATCTTAGGAATCCATCAGATGAGGGAGCGGGTAGTAAACACAAGGCATGATGTGTGTAAACGCACGATTTTTTGTTGCCGGTTCAAATCGAATAGTGGCGCCCTGCGCCCGGGTCGGCTGCTGCTGTACCGCTTGACTGAAGATGTTTACATAGAATCACATCATGCACACGGAAACAGTCGAGCTCCGTGCACACGGGGCGAAGCCAGAAATCGAACCTCTGACCCTGGAGGTGCGAGGCAAACGTGCTAACCGCTAATCCACCGTGCCCGCCCCCTACTGACCAACATGTTAAGCTATTTTAATAAACGACGAGCGGAGATGAACGCTACATCAGCTCATGCTCAACGTTCATCCTTCAGCCGTACGGCCATGTTTCGGCGTGCACGAGTGCTGCTCGCCGGATGTTTTCCACACCGTTCTTCATAAACTCTAGCGAGTGAAAAGTGATTCTGATATCATCTCCCGCCAGCAACGATGCCGTGGTCAAAGTCACCGAGATCATATTGTTCCCCGTTCTGATGTTTGATGTGAACGTCAACAGAACGTCTTGACTTGTACCTGCATGATTTTATGCACTGCACTGCTGCCACATGATTGGCTGATTGCATAAATATGCGACTCTCCGCAATAAGGTATATATAATAATAGAATATATTCTACAATATGGTCCAGAGTCAATACAGTGAACGGGCGGATAACAATAGCTAACAGTGTGTTCTACAGCAAAAATAACCACGCTGTACATCGTCACAAATCACAAACAACATAATAATAATTATTAGTGGTTAGTTACACTTCTTCAGCACTAATCAGTGTGGCAGTTTAGAGAAAAACTACCACACAAGATTAAAAGAAGTAGTCCTTCTTGCACGTGCGCATATGTGTGTACATTTGTGCATGTATCTAAGCGTGTGTGGATACCGTGTGGGTGTGTGAACAGTATATGAGAGAGAGAGAGAGAGAGAGACAGAGAGAGAGGTTTCACCTGCACAGGTGAGTATGCTTACCTCTCAGATCAGGTGTCTCAGGGAGTGGTACTCCTTTATTTTTCTTTTGTTTTCTCCCCAAAATGAAAACGTGAGCCAAAAACAACAAATCAGCCGGAGAGTGAACTTTAAACCACCAGGCGAAACGGTTCCACAGCTAACTCGGATCTCCAGCTACTTCTCGCTGGCGCACACACGCGCGCACACTTTTTAGGGCGCAAGCTTAATATAAACATGAAGAAGTCCCAGATACTATCTGTCCAAAACCCTGATAAAGACTGACCAACATCCTCTGTGTCTTTCTTCCTCCGATTCTTTCCCTCTGTCTGCCTCTCTATCCCCAAACACAACACAGTGGATTGAGAAGGGAATCGAATTACTTCCCTCCCCTCAGCCAATCAGCGTGCATGCCTGGAAACCATGTCGGTGATGTCACGGGGCAGGTTACACATCTCTCTCGTTCTCTCGGACGGTCTCCACCGTCTCGCCCTCTTCTCCGTTCTCCTTCTCTGTTTGGGGAGCTTTCCGTTTATTTTATGCCCCTTTTACATTTGCGCACGACGTAAACCGGCATTTCTTTCATTTTGCCACGTGTTTTCTGCACCTCTGCACATTTCAAAATACACACTACGGAAATAAACGACGTCCTCAACCGTGTCGTGTTTGGTCTACATCCCCAGGGTTTTTCTCTTTAGTATACGGGCATGTGAAAAAATAAGTACACCCCACATTTGACCGCGTTTTGTCGCTTGTTATCGTGAACGTCGGGTCAACTTTATTCGTACGAAATGGATCTAAATCCAACCACATCGCTGTGTTTCTCTGAATCCGTATAAATTCCATCATGAGCTGAATCTTGTTTCATGACCTTGTTAATCCTGGGCGAGTTGTAGCACTTTCAGTATTTCCAGATTTTTTACTACATAAGCAATAAGGGTGGATAAATAAGCAGCCCAGGTGCCCAGGACAAACACGTTTCACGTCTGGTCTTTTTAAATCCTTTTTATGTGTAGTTGCCCAGATAAGTACGTTCAACAACCAGGTGAAGAAAATAAACTGTACTCCTGATAAATACAGATATTTAAACAAAATGAACTACAGGTTCACGATATCTTAAAAATAAATAATCAAATGTATAAATTCTGACCCTAAAAAAATTGGACTGAATAAAGAAAGTCTCTGGGGGAAATGATCAGCTGAAGTATAATGAGCTCCATAGCAGCAGCACCCGAGGAGTCATTTTTAACTGGAAACAGAGCTCCAAAGTTGGTTAAAGTACCCGACTTCCACAGTCTTTCTAAAAAAAAGACTACGGAGCTCTTTTTAATGCTTATAACGTGGCCGCGTAACCATATAACCTATGACGCGTGTCTTTCGTTGTGGTCTGGAGCTGTGATCTCTATACCATACCGTGTTACGGCGTGACTTGATTGTGTGTGCATAGAAGAGAAGGTTCATGAGTCCGGTAAGTCTAATGACGCACGAAACAGTCAACGCTCATTATGGAAAACAAATAATAAGAAGAATAATTAAAAAAGAGGCAAAATTATTTTTCACGCTGGTGCAGAACGTGACACACAGAGCGTTGGACTGAAAGTTTGAAGCGTTGCTACGCAGCATATGCTTTTGCGAGAACATTGATTACTCGACGTATAAAAGTTTTGTATTGTATTGAATTAAAAGCATTAACTAGCTCACTAGCTGCCCATAACTTTATTAGATTATGTTAAATACTACTTTTTTTTTTAGCTCGGTCACTGAGCTTTCCAGGCAACCAAAACATGACAATGGGCAAGTACGCTGGTGCTCACACTTGCCTGGTGAGTTAGCTGATGGATTTGTTATTTGTCCTTACTGTGCAGTATGGGGTGGATGCGGTTCCCTGAGCACCAGCCCTTTTGCCTCTTAATGTACACGGCGCTCTTTCGGAACAGGCTTTTTAAAGAGTTGTTCAATGCAACAATGCTTTTGTGTGTGTGTGTGTGTGTGTGTGTGTTTACAAATCTCTGCCCAAATATGTTTTCCATGTCTAGTGTTCATGGCGGTTGAAGTCAGTTCATGTAATCCATGAACTCTTCTCACACACTATTTCCCTGAGAGTGTAACTACATGAACTGTTAAGAAACGCTCGTCATGTCTGTACTGATGACGGAATGAAGAGATCCGAACAACTAACCATGACTGTGTGCTTGCCTAGTGCTCTTCTGATGACATCATCAAGTCGCATGTCTGACGGAACCACGTGAAACTATTCACATTTTCTTATGTTGACATTCGCTTAATGCTTGGATGGAAACGATAGCTTCTTCTTCCTTTAGCTGTGAATATTCTGACAAGCGACACAGTAGGAATCTAACTTCACGAAAGAATCCTGTGCTTTAAAGCACACAAAAACGTCATTCATACAGTACACAGCGAACAGGAGGGATGGTGTATACCTGGACGCGAAAGGCAGATGGGGAACAGACACAAACGAGAGAAAGAGAACGAGGACGTGAAACCGTATAGAGACGGGTAAACATCACTCCTTAGTGATTAATGAACAGGTGAACAGGACTGGAGAAACATTTCGAGTGAACACATAAGTACAAGCCCACATTCACTTCCACAAAAACACAATCCTAGTGTGTGTGTGTGTGTGTGCACGCATGTTTATGTTTGTGCCTTGAGCACCTGCTCTATACTGCACCTGTCCCCAACTATGCACCATTGTGTGCTGTGACTGCTGCTAAGGTAGCAACACACACACACACACACACACACACACACACACACACACTCACACACACTGAGTGTGGATTGGTGGAGCCTGTGTTTTGGAGTACAGAGGGTTACCTCACGCTGCACCCGTGCAAATACACACGCATGAGTTTACATTCACATTTCAAGCAGCTAAAATTCCACCTTATTCACTTGGTTTAAATTTTTCCCACTTGATTAGGAACACCTGTACACCTACTCGTTCCTGCTGTTATCTAAGCAGCCAATCAGGCGGCAGCAGTGCAACGCATAAACTCGTGCATACACGCGCCGGCAGCTTCGAGTAAAGGTCACATCAACCATCAGAATGAGGGGAAAAGTGTGAGCTCGGTGGTTTGTTGGTGCCAGACGGGCTGGTTCGAGTATTTCTAAAACTGCTGATCTCCAGGGATTTTCACACACAGCAGTCTCTGGAATTTACTCAGAATGGTGCAATTAAATAAAAAAACAAAACAAACATCCATCGAACATCCACCGCAATTCTGCGGACGGAAACGCCTCAGGGGAACGGCCACACTGGTTCGAGCTGACAGGAAGGCTGGAGTAGCTCAGATAAACACAATTGTGGTGAGCAGCACACATCAAACCTCGAGGCAGATGAGCTACAACAGCAGAAGACCAAGAACAGAGAGCTGAGGCTGCCAAAACCGGACATTAAAAACATAGCGTGGTCTGATGAATCTCTGCTGAGGCACACAGACAGTAAGGTTAGAATTTGGCACCGATGGCATGAATCCATGGACCCGACCTGCCTCGTGTCAGCGGTCCAGGCTGGTGGAGGTAGTGTAACGGTGTGGGGAATGTTTTCTTGGCACATTTTGGGCCCGTTAATACCGATCAATCCTCACTCGAATACCACAGCCTATTTGAGTATTTACACACTGAGGTTATTATACGCAGTCCCCTCTGAACAGCGAGGCCAATTCTGTGGCTATTGCTATGAAGACATTTGAGAACAAAAGATGAATATGAAATGATCGATCAGAATTTCAGCGTTAATTTCCTGATATTTACATCTAGATGTGGTAAACAACTCAGAACACGGCACCTTTTGTTTGAACCCACCCACGTTTCAAGTGATCCAAAATATATGACCGACAGGTGTTTCTTTTTGCCCAGGTGTGCCCTGTTAGAGTGATGTGTACTAAGGTCGTGAGTGTTGTTGCCTTCTGCTGATAATGTGATAGTGTTGAGCCAGCAGTAATCCGGGTTCTTCTACGGAACGAAAAAAGCAAAACACAAAGACAAACAAACAACCGGTCCGACACCATTCAGCTTAGTTACTATCTCTGTTTACCTTTTACCTTTCTCTCACTCTTCGCGTTCCTTCCTCTCTTTCCTTTCTCTCACGTCGTCTCTTCCTCGGTCTCCGCGTACGGTCGAATGAATGACTCGATTACGAAAAGAGATCGATTATAATACGGGCCCAACTGCAATTTAATGAACACACAGGTTGAGTGGTGAGGAGAACATGAGCTCGAGCCATCGTTCTGCCTCGTACTGTCGATCTCAGACATAAAGTAACGGTGAGAAGGAGAGAAGAAATGCGAGGAGGAAATAGAGAGAGGAAAGGAGAGACAGAAAAGCTGGGCAGATGGTAGATGTACGTGGCACTGTTAAATATTAATTCTTCATGTCACGTCCAAATCGAATGTTTGCATAGGACGCTGCCTTCTGTGTTCCCGTCATCCGGTCCATTATAAAGGCAGCATACACACGTCCTTCGGTGAAATACATATCCCATAATCTGTTAAAAACGGTCAGTTTATAGATAGATATATGTTTGTAATATGTAGTTGTTGGGGTTTTTTTTAAAAACATTTATTTCTAGTGGGAAATGACTGGTGTAACCACCAAATATTCACTCTGTTTTATTCCTCATGAAGTTCCGGGACGCAACCTGGCACCGTGGAAGTTGGTCTCAAAGCGTTTTCTTTCGGACACCTAGCGACTTATGAGAAAGCAAGGCATCGAGGCATCGAGGGAGTTGCCCTGTGTTTCAGACACACCTGTAAACGAATGAAAGGCATCCTAATTTGCATGATGGTTTTTCGTGTTAAACTGTCCGAGCGGGTATTTCTGTGTTTGGCCTGGGGGAGCAGGTTAGACTACATAAATCATCAAAATCTAAATCAGTTCCTAAACCAGAGCCTCCTTTCTCTGGAGTGGGATATTCTCCTCTATATTTGCGTATGCTTGTAACGTTCTCTCCACTGCTGTGGGTCGTCCCACACGGACGCCCCGAAGATTTGAACTTCCTGAAAACAGTGTAAGCCTGAGCCTCAGTCGTAATCTCATCTGTATATCGGAAGGAAAGTGATGAACTGTTGCTGTGATCATCGAACACACAGTACTGTTTGCTCTTACTCTCCTACACCTGTATACTGATGATTTATAGTCCCAATATCCGGCGTCACTCAGTTAACATTCGAGTCTGGTTCCTTTATTCTTCCTTACATCATTACGCCCCGCTTTGCTGCTATAATAGGGACTCTAAGTAACAGCTGCTTAAAGTCCTTACTAACGTCTACTCTTCTGGGAAGCCTTTCCAGTAGAATTTGGAGCGTGGCTGTGGGGATTTGCTCATTCGGGCACAAGAGCACCACTAGTGAGGTCAGGCACTAAAGCCACGCAAGGAGGTCTGGGGTGCAGTCGGCGTTCCAATTCATCCCAAAGGTGTTTAGTGGGCTCGAGGCCGTTTTAGGCACGATTACCCCCGCACACTCGAATTTTCACTCAAAACCTGGTACATGAGCACACAGTGCTGTGACGGCCCCCATCCTGGGTCCTTCTGTTTTTTTGGTGTACATCTCATACTAAATTATTTCAGAAGTTAAAACAAGATCTAAGATAAAACAAAGGCAATCACTGTCAAAGTCTACAATCAGGAGACGCCTTCATGAATAAATACAGACAGTTCATCTCAAGATGCAAACCACTGGTAACACTCAAGAACAGAAAGACCCGATTAGACTTTAAAAATAAATAAATAAATACATACATACATAGATAAAAAGCCTGATCAGTTCTGGTGCATGATTAAGTTGTAGCAGAATGATGGGAAGAGAAGGGTATGGAGAAGGAAAGGACGGGTCAAACCTGGTGGAGGAAGTGTTATGGCATGGGCGTGTACGGCTGCCAGTGGAACTGTGTCACTGGTGTTTATAGATGATGTGACTGCCGAGAGAAGGAGCAGGATGAATTCTGAAGCGTACAGAGCTATACGTTCTGCTCAGATTCAGTCCAATGCTGCAAAACTGACAGAATGGCGCTTCACAGTACAGATGGATAATGACCCAAAACATACTCCAAAAGCAACCCAAGAGCTTCTCAAGGCAAAGAAATTAAATATTCATAAATGTCTGATGACCTCAACCCAATTGAGCAAGCTTTTCACTTACAGAAGACAAAACTGACGGCAGAAAGACCCACAAACCAGCAGCGACCTCAACCCAGGACCATCATTCCGCTCCCACACGTCCACCCCCTCACGAAGCCACGCAGGTGTCACACAATGCCTGCCTTTATAACCATGTTACTAAGCCTGAGAAAGGCCATGTCTCGGAGTGTGTGTATGTAAGAGAGACAGGCAGAGAAGGGGTGTGTGTAAAAAGCCCTGTGTGTGAAGATTTTGTGTCAGTATGTGAATTATGCGACCATGATCTCCGATCTCAAATGTCTGCTGGGACAAGTCACTTAAATCACTGAACCAATCACAAACAGTTCCACCAATCAGAACGTCCTAAAGACACTAGGACACCTAAAGAAATGTCACGGCTCGTTCCACCAATCAGAACCATTTAAAAAACCTCATACCGCATCCGACTTACCTAACCTAATGAGGTTTACTCTCATTGGCTAGTGAGATATGGATTGACGGATCCAAAGACGCCTCCAGGTTTGTCTTTTTCGACCAATCAAAACGGCTTAAAAAGTCACAGCTCCTTCGACCAATCAGAACATCAGAAACATCACAACCCTTTCTAACATTCAAAATACCTTAAAGAGCCGCTTACACCAATCAGAAAGTACTAGAGGACCATTACTTCTACTCTTTCTAATCTGAGTGCATACACTGTAACTGTGTGTGTGTGTGTGTGTGTGTGCGCTCGCTCTCTCTCTCTCACTCTCTCTCGCTCACACACACACACACACACACACACACACACACACTATCCATCCTGCTCTCAGAGGATTAATGCTTCGCAGAGTTCCCCCTACAGGCCAAGCTGTGCTACTGCCAGCCACCATATATGGTACATGTTAAATTTCCAGACTTGATCCACTGATGAAATCACGGCAGATCACATCGTGTTAAAGAGATCGTGTTAAATCTCCCAGGTTTCATTAAAAATCTCTTCGTTTGTGTTCCGAAGATGAACGAAATTCTTACAGGTTCGGAACGACACGAGGCGGAGTAACTGATGACAGAATTTTTATTTTTGGGTGAAGGACCCCTTTAAAGAAAGCATGGACAGCATTTTAAGCAAATATTTAGTGGCTGGAAGTTTGAGGCTTGAAGTGTGTGTGTGTGTGTGTGTGTCTCAGGAAGTGTGTTTTCTGACCTGCGCACTGTGAGTTGGAGAGTTTTGTAGGATCCTTTGACCAGAGAGATGGCCTCCTGTCTGAACCCGCTCAGCTCCACACCGTTGATGATGACCACTTCATCCCCGACCAGCAGGGGGCACTGTAGAGACCTGGCTTTACCACCCTCCTCTACCTACACACACACACACACACACACACACACACACACACACACAATGTAAATGATTTAAATACAGAAACTAAAGGTGGCCTTATAACCCACCAAGAAAGAATAAAGTACAAAAACCTCTAAGGAATGTTTTCTCTGGAGCTGCGAACACACACACACACACACACACACACACACACACACACACACACACAAATAACCTTTTAAGAGTCTGAGATTTTAGGGATCTGTTTCTGGAACACACTGTGTACTTTGTAGTCAAAGCCTGGCAAGCTGAATGATATTACACCACAGTGCTGTTGAATCATGGAGTCTGTTCCGGTCAGAAGGTGTGCATTAATTTTGGAAAACATCACAGCTCGAACAATAGCTCCACCTGCAACATGAACCATAGATTTATATTAATGCGCTCGTTCCAATGCCTCATTGTTTGTATAATAACAGCTCATTCACAGGATCTTGTATAGCGGATGCTTCTTCAGACTTAGCTGATCTTGTATCCATGGGCACGTCCGTCCAACACCCACACTGCCCGTCTTATCTAAAGAGTCTAATGACAGGAAGCACCGATGCGGCGTAACGGTTCAAACAGTCCCAGCGGGAAACAAAGTATGCGACATTTACACTGACCTTAATGGAGTTGAATTCGGTAAAAGCTTTTGGGACCTGCGTTAAGACTCGCTGAGACTAAAGCAGCAGTCGAGCAGTGATAAACACACAGATAAGTAGCTAGCTTTATCTGCAGTGTAGGAACAGTCTCGAAAAGTGCTGCTACACAGACAAGGGCATTCAGTGTATCATATGAGGAAGAGGCACGGAAAGTTAAAAAAATTCTGTTTCGGTACTTTGAGATACAGTTCCTGAAATCCTTGATTTGCTATGGTCCAAAGTTCCAGTGTCCTCAGAGATCACAGTGTCCTTCCAGAGTGTGTTCCAGTACAAGGATTCCTGGGAAGTTTGTCGAGGTACTCTTCTTAGCGCCTTAACGTTCCAATCTCGAAATATTTTCTGTGTCATAGTTTCCCCCTTCGTATCGAGGTTCCCATGGTGACCAAGCTCCACGTGCTCACATTTCTGTCGCGTTTTATTATTTTCATAATCGGTTAGTTGGGCGATTATTTTTTCCGATTCGTCGATTAATCTGATGGGGGCGGGGCAAACTTTCAGTACCATTTTTTCCGTTTATTTAAAATAAAAATTCACAAACTGAGTGTTACAAATATAAACTTCACACTAAAACTTGACACAACTGTTTGTCCAATCATATAAAGACTGGAAAGTTTATATTATATAATAGTATTTATGTGCTCTGATAACAATTCACGAATTGCCCAAAATAAACAACATGGTAGAGATTCTGTTAGTTACCTGTATTTAATGTGAGTCAGGGACCAGCTCTACGTCTAACTTCACCATTTATCTACCAGCGTCTATCCTCAAGGAACCCCCTTTTAGTGTATAGTGTAAGAATACTGTATACTCTATCCATCCACCCATCCATTTTCTGTACTGCTTATCCTATACAGTGTCACAGGGAGCCAGGAGCCTTTCCCAGGGGACTTTGGGGGACATTCTGGGGGACATTCTGAACCGGGTACTGTATACGCCGTAGTACATCACATGATACTCTCAAAGAAAATGTAAAAATAAAAATGCAGTTTGGAGTACAGTGTTTGGACAGAGAAAAAGCTGGGAGTTCAACACTGCCCTCTAGCCTTAACAGTTAAAGACGTTCAGGCTGCATTTCCAGTGGAAAAGAAAAATGCCTACAGGATGTGGTTCTCAACTCTCCTGAAAGGCTCTGTGTCCAAGTGTCCAACGTGCCAAAGTGTGCGGAGAACATTCAGACCTGACCAGCGACCTGCTGTTTCTCAACGCACACATTATTAAATAAATCAATCAATAAATGCCGCCTGTTGTGTTTCACTTCCTGTGACATTCTTCCTTCCTTTTCTTTTCCTCTTTCCTCTCTTTAGGCTTTGCTGCATCTGTGCACGGTCATTCATATGAACATGCTCATGAGAAAAATGAGCCTCAGAGTGTTGTCAGAAGAGAATATCAGCAATAATTACAAGAGTGAGCATAGTCGCTAAGACTGGAGCTATAAATCATTTCGTTTTTAGAATATTCTGGAAAGATAAGAAAAGTTCAAGAATTCCTTTTCTGGTATGCAGGATACAATGGGGAACGGAAAAAAAAAGAACATGAGGATGAATAATAAACAAGGCTCCTACGTACACCAGAGCACAGAGCACAAACTCAAGCGGTCTCAGTAACCTGTGCCATGTTTTCTCCTGCTAATGCATTTACTTGCATTTACGTAACGGAAGCGTGGGAAAATTTTGCAGATTGCACCTGCTGTTAAAGTGTCATTCAACACTAAACGACATTTTCTGAGATTTTAACAGAGATGTTCGTGTCGCGCATCATAAAAGACAATCTTAGCATCCGCTAATTTTAATCGTAGGAGAAAACTGGTTCATTTTGAGCTTTTTTTCCCGCTCTTTTCGTCTTCCTGGTTTAAAATCTCGGTCACAGGCGGTGACGTGGCAGTGTGCTATAGTATTTCGACGACGCGTCTGTGTCTCATGATTATTCATGAGCCTGCGTGTTCTTATCCTATGAGAAGATGCGGTCTCTTAATTATTCGTGACAGCACGTGGTGCTTTCCTACAGATGTAGTAGATGAGAGGTTCAAATGGGGCGCAGGTGTTCGTTTCAGTGGTGTAAGAGTTCCGGTGTGTTTATTCGGGAGAGCTATGAGAACTGGATGACGGTGGGCTTCGGACTTGCTCGTGAACGCAGTTTGCGCCTACACGATTATGCGGTACTCGGTCCCGAGGACTTTTCCATCCCTCCGAATGAGGTGTGTCTCATTTTTAACATGACAGTTTTACTTGCCTTGTGAGCGAATTAAACCGCTTAAAGCTCCGCGGGCCGTCGCGTGCAAAAACTATACAACGAGAGTCCGTGTAGAAGGGAAGAGCCGTCACCTTTTATTCGTGAAAAGCTCGAGCCTCTGAGCTAGCCTATATACTATCCATAAGTGTAGACATAGGGCTATCCATATACTATCTATAAGTGTAGACACTATGCACGAAAGGGTTCATTACTGAAAGTTAAGCTCAGTGCTTTGACCCTACAGAGCTACAAATGCCTAGAGACATCTCAAAATCCAGGCTGTTAACTACAGAATGCAGCACAAATTGAGCATTTAAAAGCAAGCTAAACAATGTATCTGATTCTCTTTAACTTTCCCTCACCCTCAGCTCTGAAGTCGGGGGTAAGAGTCTGTCTGTCAGGGCAGGGACTGTATTTGGAGACAGGGCTCGGAAAAGCAGCACCTCAAGAGACGAGCCTGTTCTCTGTTATCCAAGATAGATGAAGTGCATGTTTGGATTGTCAGGGTGTCTTTGTGCTATTGAGGTGTGTGTGCGTGTGTGTGTGTGTGTGTGTGTGTGTGTATCTCTCTTTATTCTCCCCATCACGTCTTTTATTTTCGAGCAACAGCTCTTGGAAATTCCTCTGCTGACATTCCTCTCTCCTCTCGACTCTTTTGCCCTCCTCCTCTCCCGCTCTCTTGACTCAGTGTCTTATACAATCTCTCTCTCTCTCTCTCTCTCTCTCTCTCTCCCTTGCTTTCTCTCTGTCTATGTTGGATCCTTGCCTGCATTCCATTCTTCCCTTCCCAGTTTGTGATGGGGACTGTGTATGAGAGGACAAAATATTATATTATGGTTATACTGTTCCATATCATAGTGGTTATATGCCTTTAGACCGAATAAAACTCCGTTGGTAAAGCTGCGCTGTTCATAGTAAAAGATTGTAAAAATCACACAAATCAGCCTGGACTTGTACGTCTTGGATTTTGTGTGTTTTTGCGGTGATTCATCCAAACACAGACCCTTATCTGCAGCATCTAAAGCAGGTCACACAACACCACATTTAACAGTCGGTTAGAGGGTTTATTCAGCTTTCTCCAATACAAGGCCAATACAAGGCCAATAATATTATGGGATAGATACGGATATTGTAAAACCTACGATGCGCCATGGAGAGAGAGAAAGCAGCAGAAAGAATGTGATGGCAGCGTACCCGCTGTTATAGCACTTTTTTTTGCGTATAATTAAATCATAGTACTTTTACTCGAGTCAAAAAAAACAAAACGTTCACATTTGTTACATTTATTTTTTGATTACCGTTACAGATTAAAATAAACAATACGTCAACCCGTTCATTCTATTGAAATGTGCACATTTTAAATAATTCAATTTCCAGACCCAAACAGAGAGTTTCCTGACAGTTTCAGGCAGGAAATGCTTAAAGCGCCCCGATCACGCACTTGATCAGTTACCATGAGAACAGAACGGAAGGTAAAACACTTTCTGATTGGTTGCGTCAATTGTGCAGAACGTGTTATAATTTGTTAAGTAGTTTTTCACCGGATGCCTTATTTACTCTTACTTCAGTCGTTTTCTTGAGCACTACTTTTGCTCGTGTGAATGATCACTACATTAGCCGTACTTTTACTCCTGGCAGTGCGTCGTGTACTCTATCCACCACTCCTGAAATGTCAAAAATATAGTGTATCACAGGTTTAAAGAGTTTTGCAAAAACCTACAAATTACAGCAATAGAATACACTATATATAGAAGAACAAAACCTGATTATGGCCAGATTAAATGGCACGATAACACTAAACGGACTTGTGGGTTTTTTATGTGTTTTTTTTTTTTTTTTTCTTCATGTTCCCACCCCAACACTCCCATCTGCATGCCAACTCGGTTCTACAACTTCAAGCGACTGGCGTATCCTTCTACAAGATCTAAGCAAGCTCGTAACCTAAGATCTGTAGTGTTCTGGCTCTTCAGTCGTGGAATGAGTTTCCCTTCCATTTCAAACATCTCCATGTCTCCATTCTTTCCACAAAGGGATTAAAGACCTACTTCTTCAGACAGTATCTAAGAAAATCATTCATTTTATTAATCAAACCTTTGTTTTGAAAGCAAGAGGGAGTATATGTCCAGCTGGGTAGGTAAAAAAAAATTCTGTCCAGGACAGAATTAAAACCGCTGATTAGCTCTTACAGCCCCCTGCGAAAGTATTGGAACGCCAAGGCCAACTCTTATATTTGCTATACACTGAAGACATTTGTGTTCGTGATCGAGAGAGGAGTGTGAAACAGTAGATCCGAACGTTCCGCTTTTATTTCCTGATATTTACATCTTAAAATAAATGTTATACAGCTTTAAAAAATGGCACTTTTGATGGCAGACCATCCGATTTGTCGGTGAGAAAAAGTATTGGAACAGATATTCTTAAAAGTAAATTAAACTCAATAACACTTAATATTTGCGATAACTGCTGCAAGGTGGTGACCCACCGACGTGACACTGAGCAAACTGTCGCATTCTTTTTTTGTGATGCTTTTCCAGGGTTGTACCGCAGCTCCTTTCTGTTGTTGTGCGTTTTGGACGGCTTCTCCTTTCAGTCTCCTCTTCAGGAGGTGAAATGCACGTTCAACTGGATTAAGGTCTGCTGACTGACTTGGCCAGTCTAAAACCTTCCACTTTTCCCCCCGATGAAGTCCTTTGTTGTGTTGGCAATGTGTTTTTAGTCATCGTCATGTTGCATGATGACGTTCCTTCCAATTAGATTGGATACAGGATGTTTCTGTAGACTTCTGAATCCAACCTGCTGCTACCGTCATGAGTTACACCATCAATAAAGACTGGTGAGCCCGTGCTATGACACTAACATGCAAGCCCAAGCTATGACACTGCCTACACCGTGCTTGATGTTTTGGATCATGAGCAGGTCCTTTCTTTCTCCACATTTTGGCCTTTCCATCATTTTGGTAGAGGATAATCCTGGTTCCAGAACTTTTGTGGCTCATCTCTGTATTTCTTTGCAAAATTCCAATCGTGCCTTCTGATTCTTACCGCTGATGAGTTGTTTGCATCTCGTGGTATGGCCTCTACATTTCTGCTCTCAAAGTCTTCTTCTAACGGTAGATTGTGATACCATCACCCCTGCCATGTGAAGGTTTTTGGTGGTCACTTACTGTTGTTTTGGGGTTTTTCTTTACAGCTTTCACAATGCTTCTGCTGTTATTTTACTTGGCTGACCCGTTCTATGTCTGACTGTCATCACACCAGTGGTTTCTTTCTTTTTCAAGACATTCTAAATTATTATATTGGCTATGCCCAATGCTTGTGCATTGGCTCTGATCGATTTTCCCTCTCTTCTCAGCTTCAAAACGGCTTGCTTTTCTCCCGTAGACAGCTCGCTGATCTTCATGTTGGCTTATATTTTTAATAACAGATGCAGTCTTCAGTGGCAAAACCCAGGGCGCAAACCAAGAGTAGACATTCTGCGCTATTAATTGTTTAAACAGTCAAACAGGGCACACCTGGGCAACATGAAAACACCTGTCAGTCACATGTTCTAATATTTTTGCTCACTTGAAAAATGGGTGGGTTCAAACAAAAGGTACCATTTTCTAGGTTGTTTAATTCATCGAGATATGGATATCAGGAAATGAACGCTGAAATACTGATCCATCGTCTCATGTTCATCTTTTGATCAGGTTTTTAGTGTACGGCAAAAACAAAACAATTGGCTTTGCTGCCATTCCAATTCTTCAAGAGGGAACAATATAAAAGACAGCGTTACCACAGCCGATCATGTAACTAATCCCGTGCAAATAAGGCTTTTGTCCTCTGGACATTTGACACCAAATTCATATTTTTCCTCCTTTCTGATAGCCACTAACCATTTTCCAAAGCTCTCTGAGAAATCCTACGTCCTGTGATACAACTGGCTGTTGCTTCTTACTCATGAGCACTATGGCATAACGATTAGTTGAGTTTGATAAGGACTGCCAATAACCGTACTGTTTCGGACATATCATAGTGACCAAATGCTGATGGATGTAAACGCGGCGATCGCGAATTCTGCCAAAAGCGCACTGGCTAGAAATTTTAAACCAGAATTTCTCTTCAAACGTCATTTTCATTTAGCAAAAATGAAAGTGACCGATCAAGAAGCTTCACACTTCTCAGGTGTACAGAAGAGTCTAGTGTTTACAGGAATAGAACTCTGTTATTTGCCTCAGCCTTTGAATACCGTCAATGAATGGCAAGGACTGCGAAGGTGTAGAGTAACAGGATGAACGTTCAGTCCTAGACTTCCGTAAGCACCACTTCAGGGCATTACGTTTACACTACATGTATGTGGCAGGGTCGTAAACCCTCTCTTGTTAGTGACATTCTCAGAGATATAGTTACAAAATTTTCTGTCTCTGAAAATTATGACCTACTAGTATACTGTGACTCTCTAGCCACCACATCAGAAAAGTCCAACAAAGACTAATGTTAAAGCCAAGAAAAGCAGACTTCCATGTACCCTGAGTAATATTTCTGAGATACGTTACATAGCCAAAAGTATGTGGGCTCCTGGCCAAGACACTCAATTGTGATTGTTGAACATCCTATGTTCATTCCAAAGGCATGGTATTAATTTGCAGTTGCTCGCACCCAAAGTTTTGTTGGTCAGTGAGCTTATAATCTGGATTTCAACCTCAGGTTAATGGTCAAATTGAGTGAGAAAACCTAGAAATTGGAAGATTCCAGAGGAGTGGTAACGTTTTCTCCTGGGGACAGAGTATGCCCACAATTTCCTTTGTTACTCTGGCACACAGCTCACACCCTTCCAGTGCGTACTCATTTACCAACCTCCTCAGTGCCTCCTAGAAGAATGGTTCCAAAAATGCGAGGGGGTCATGGGTGGTTGCCTAAAGACATCTGGACCAAGCCTTTTTGGTTTATAAGGAATTTGCACACAAACACCGTTTGGAAACACCCACTTATGGTGAATAGAGCTGGCTCAGGAACAGTGAGGAGGCCACTTTAAAGTCATTCATCGTATCAATGAAGTCACATATAAACTTTATTTTTAGTATCACCTCTCATCTAGTTTCCATGTCTCCTCAAACCCAGATTACTGGGTCCATCACCCACTGAAACACTTCTGGACATTGAAGGGTTTCCTGCACACAGTGACAAAATAAAATTTTGGGTGCACTAGGCCTCCAGGAGGAAACGTGACCACTCTTCTGTCCAGTAAGCACAGAAGGTTCGAAGGAATCGTCCAATTTCTCGACTCAACACAGAGGATGCCTCCAATCTCTAACTACTGGAAAGACTCTGCTCAGGATGTTGTAGACCCAGCACTCATCAGGGACTTTCACACACACCATCCTGACCACCCAGCGCTGTGACCCGGGGGGTCTCCCATGCAAAGCCCAGGCAGCTCACGGATTGAGCCGAGCATTCTGTGGAGTACAGCATTTATTAAAGTCTATGACTGAACTTGATACTGTAGGCGACGATACATTCCAGTATGTGAAGCATGCTGTTATTGATTAATTACCATGTCTGCACCTGACCCTATCTTCCAAGATCCCCGGCCAGTTTCCACTTCACGTATGAAGGGAAAGATACAAAGGGAAACATATCCATGATCCAGACTTCTAAAGAGACGTCTCACGTCTTCAATAATCCAGCCATTCCTTGCCCTCCAGCATTTTCCTGTCTAATGGAGGTGGTCCGTCCTATGTTTTGTTTACAGATCGATCGCCTGAACTTTTGCATGTCTATCATTTTGAGAATTTCCTAGCTCCTTTGGATTGTTTACTTTGGTTGTTTTTAATAAACGCGACATCTGTAACTGTATCCATCTGTCGGGCACTCATGACATTATACACTGTGTTATTCTCAATCACAGGTTGTGTTTGTCTTTTGTGCCTTTCACAAGCAGAGGATGGTGCTGACACATCTAAAAACACACACCCAGCACTGATTAGAGCGTGAAGCAGTCAAGGAATCCACGTGCTGACATTTCCATCAGCACACCTCTCACCTCCTTAACTCCTCTCTCACTTTCTCTCATGATGTCAGTCTTTTCCAACACTTATCCTCCCACCTCTTACGTTTTCTTTTGACGCTTTCCCTGTCTCGCCATTGTTCGGTTCAAAGAAACTTGATTTGTGTGTCTATATTCACTTACAGTTTTTCCAAAAGATATCTCATTTCGCTTTTCCTCTCTCACTTCGCTCTTCTCAGATAAATCTATGCCTTTTTAAGCTCAGCCACTCCACCCTGCTGCTGCTGCTTATCTCCTCTGTCGCTCATACCCTTAAGGGTCACAGTGAGTGTGTGTGTGTGTGTGTGTGCGCGTTTATGGTACTGGGGGGTTGCTCTGCTATTGTTTCAGTTCTGTTCACCCATTCAGCCCTACAAACAGCACAAAAGCCCAGCCACCCAGCGGGACATCAAAGCCACAAACACCACAGTGAATTCAGACTTGTTCTAATGCTGTGCCAGTGTTAAAGCTACACGAAGTAAAGGAAGTAAATGTTATTTATAAAGCACATTTAACACAGCAAGGCTGACCAAAGTGCTGAACAGAGTAAAGAAAAGTCCAATAGAAAATCATAACAAAAAGTAAATCCAAATAAAGACGAAAAATAAGACTGAAAAATTAGATTAAAGTGCCTGGGCTAAACACTAAACACTGGGCCCGACAAAACACACAGCAAAAGACACGCAATCTACAATCGATTTAAGTTTCCGGAAGTTTCAGAGAGGAAAACTGTGTTACACCATCAGAAGGTGTATTTCCATCAAAATGTATTGCAGCGAATGCTTCCATCATGTACTGTTCCAATTTAGAGACGCATCAACGAGATGTCATCAACTGAACCCACACAGTCACCGAGAGACTGGACGACGTATTCTCTCGCTCCCTTTCACCAACCTGTTTATCCTGATCAGGGTCGCGGTGGATCAGGAGCCTATCCCGTGAACACTGGGTGTGAGGCAGGAGTACACCCGGGATGGGACACCAGTCCATCAAAGGACGTGAAAGACACTAACGATGCCATTGTTGGTTCCAGAAACTCCCATATTTTATTGAAGCAAAAAAAGTTATCCAACACCCAACACCAATTTGAAAATTAATTGCCCCATTAAACTTAAAATCTGGTTGTGCCAGCTTTAGTAGCAATAACTGCAGTCAAACACTTCCGATAACTTGGAGTTTCAACTTACAGACTGAAGACCGGACATTCTCCTTTAGGATTTTCTGGTAGAGAGCAGAATTCATGTTTCCCTCAATTACTGCAAGTTGTCCAGGCCCTGAAGCAGCAACGCATCCCCACACCATCAAACTTCCTCCACCATGCTTGACCATAGGTATGATGATCTTTTTGTGGAATTCTGTGTTTGGTTTACTCCAGATGTAACGGGACTCCTGTCTTCCAAACAGTTCCACTTTCCACTCATCAGTCCACAGAACATTCTCCCAAAAGGTTTGAGGAACATCAAGGTGTGTTTTGGCAAAATTCAGACGAGTCTTAATGTTCTTCTGGGTCAGCAGTGGGTTTCGCCTCACCACTCTTCCATGGATTCCATTTTCGCCCCGTGTCTTTCTGATAGTGGAGTCATGAACAGTGACCTTTACTGATGTAAAACAGGCCTGTAGGTCCTTTGATGTTGTCCTTGGCTCTTTTGTGACTTCCTGGATGAGTCGTCGCTGTGCTCTTGGAGGAATTTTGGAAGGTCGTCACTTCTGGGAAGGGTCACTACTGTGCCGGGTTTTTCCATTTGGAGATAATGGCTCTCGCTGTGGTTCTTTGGAGTCCCAGAGCCTCTGAAATAGCTTTGTAACCCTTCCCAGACTGATGTATTTCAACCACAACCTGGTTGTGTCTCGTCCAGCTGAACCCCATCATCAATGCAGTTTCACAGATTTGTGGAATTAGTAACTACGGGCGCAAATACATTTTCACACAGGCCCAGTTTGTATTGGATAACGTTTTTGCTTATCATTCAAAAATGCATCGTGTGTTTATTCAGGTTGCCTTTGCTTTACCTTAGATTTTAATTTCTGAAACACTTTAGTAGGAGATTTACACAAAAACAGAAGAAATAAAAATACTTTTTCACAGCACTGTACATGCCTTTACAGACACAAAGTCCAGCATGACAATGCGCCACGGTACAAACCACACGCCATCTCAAACTGGTTCCATGAACATGACAATGAGTTCAGTGTACTTTAATGGCCTTCCCAGTCGAAAGATCTGAATTGAGAAGAGCACCTTTGGGATGGAGTTGAACAGGAGAGTCGCAGCAAGGATGAGGTGATGCGATCATGTCATCATGAACCAAAATGTCAAATGGATATTTCCAACAGCATGTGAGATCTGTGCCATGAAGAACTGGGGCTGTTGTGAGAGCAAAACCATATTAATGTGGGTTCTTCCTAGTGTTCCTAATAAAGTGTCCAGTTAGTGCATACTGTACAAACTTATTTCTGTTTTTGGTCATATCAATGTCTAATACTGGCTGTTGTTTTTTCTGGAGAAAAAAAAAAAAAAAACAAGCAAAATGGATCCAATTTGGCATTATAACTCTTCCATCCAATCACACTGTATCAGATGTCTGAGTCATCACTGCACAAATATATCATTCAGTTCAGGTTCACGTGCTTTTGTTGGTGCATCCATCACAAAGCGATGCAATATGAAAGGGCAAGATCAGAGATGAATAAAAACAAAGGACAGGTACAGAGAAAGAAAGAGTTGAGGATCAATGCTGCTTTCCTATCTTTCCTCTTCCTTCCTGTTTTCATTCCTGTGAGTCTCTCCATTTCTGTAGTGTACAGATCAAAACCACAATCTGCAATGAACGGGTATATATGTATAGGTATACATACACTGATCACTGCACAAGTTTCTCTCTCACACACACACACACACACACACACACACACAGATGTCATAAGTCTTAGCAGGGCTTTCCTCTTATCTTTCTAATCATTAAATCCAACTCTATACATTGTACCCTGAAATCAGATGTATTCTGGAGTGAAAACAAAACTACACTTTTTTTTTTAAATCATATGCCGCTGTAATATTAAGTGAGTTTCATGAATGTTAGCATTCAGGCTTTGTTACACAAGTCTAGAGGCCACACCAAGAATCTGACCTTGTACTCCTCAATTAGCATCTAGTGATTCTGAGCTTTTACCACAGTAAAGGAAAATTCCAGTGTTTTCCAACCTGTCGTGTTTTACAATTATTCTGTTTTGGGGTTTGTTTTGTTTTTTTGTAATGCATGTCTGGAAATTAAGAATGAAGTAGGCAGAAAAGGTCGTATATCAACATGTCTTGCTTAACAGCAACTCCCAGTGATATTTCAGCCGTCCAACTTCAACAACACGACACTAATCATCAGAGACGCACCGATGTATCGGTCAATCATCCGTTTCAACCGATTAAGGCAATTTTGCACGCTGTCGGCCGATAGTCTAAAAACATCCGATGATCAGGGCCGTTTATATCCCGTCAATCAAAAGAGGGCGGGAAAACATGGATTTTGTGCTGTGTGTAAAGATGATGTCTCTCGTGTGGAACGACGACAAAACTGCAGTTTGTAATGTCTGTAATCTCTGCACTGATAACATTTTACACCGGACGCCGCAGCAGTGAAGCGGGAGTTTCAGCGTCGAGTCTAATTAATGTTTTGCCGCACCGCTCGCGCTGAATTAAAGCGCCAGTACACTGTTGAAACGTTTAAATGAAGACGAGTTGACAAAAAAGTATATATTGTACAGAAACATATATTTGTAGTGTATTTCATATCCAGTTAATGTTACTATATAACAAGTTCATATCATATATCACCAGTTTGATGTTGAGTGATGAAGTAGAAATGCTTGTGTTAGTGGAGAGTGAACGTGAGACTAACAGGAGGATTTTTAAAATTCAGTCGATGTTAATATGAATGAATAACATCCAATAAGTTAATAATCTTACTTTAATCTTCAGAACGTAGATCATGTGTTCATGTTAATGCGAGTAATGTGTTTAATGTTGATGAGGCCAGTTACTGTGAAACAACTTGCTGAAATAGAGAGAATAAAGTTTTTTATTTGCATTTCTTTCAGAATTGTGGAATTAATTGTTATTCATTTAAAAGAAGGTATAAAAGGCAGAACTATCGGTATCGGCCGATATCACTCTGAATAATCGGTTATCGGCGGAGAAATTTAGTATCGGTGCATCTCTACTAATAATCATTATAGACAAAACCCGGCTTCTTTTCAGGCGCGCTGACGTCACTGAGCGCGCGCGCGCGCGCACACACACACACACACACACACACACACACGCGCGCGCGCGCGCGCGACCGCGTTCGGGTCACCATAGCGACGAGTGAGTAGACAGAGGGGGGTGGAGGGAAGAAAAAAAAAACCCGAAAAGAATCGTTTTGAAAGAGCGATACCGGAAGAAAGGAGTATCGTTTAGCAAAAACCGATAACCGAGTAGCCACCTCTACGTACCTTCGAGATGATTAACGGTTCTCCGTGCTCAAGGCCGCCTTTGAGTGTGAAGCCCCACGGTGCTCCGCCGTGCAAGAATGCCTCAACAAACAGCGAGTTTCCGGCCATAGTCACCCTCTGAAAGTCAGCTAATCCTGGGCTAACCTGGTCCAGAGAAACCCGCTCGCAGGGTTAGGGTTAGGGACTAGCAGTGTTCACTTCCGTCGCCTCAGTCATTTCTCTGCGTTCTCCGAGTCATGATAAGAGACCAAACTCACCAGCATTTCTACATTCTACCTCAGAGATAAATAAGACCGAAAAACAAACAATATAGACGTATATGTATATATACATACATATATATATATTCCCCACAAGCCGCGAGGCTTAAAGAAAAAGCGCTAAAAAAATTTTTAAAAAATAAGTAAAACAGTCTCGTGTGTAATGGTTTGTCAGCCCTTTTCCCAGCTCGGACATTTTGATTTGAACATTACAATAGAATTTGCCACGATCCAGCGCGCGCGCAGAAAAGGCGAGCGCACTCCGCACGGTCGCCTCAGTGAAAGAAAAGTCCTGTCAGAAAGTTCCAGCCGAGTTTCCCCCAATCATCCAAATCCACAGACACGAGACGACGCGCGGCTTTTAATCCCACACATAACCTGCAGTTGGTCAGAATCCAGATATTCCCCGGCGGGTTCTCCTCCAGCTTGTCCGTCGCTGTGACGAGGAGAGTTTGTGTTTCTCCGGACGGACGGACGGATGGATGAGAGAGAGAACCCGCGGCTCGCGCGCCCCTCACCGCCCTGCTACAGACACTCATCAGGAAGGTGGCACCGAGTGCGCATGCGCACACGACACGAGCTGATCTGTTCGCCTGGAGAGCGCTGAAGTGATTCCCTGGTAGGCTATACCTAAACATAAGCACTATAATAGTAGAAGACTACATCAGGTTCCACTGTTCTCAGTAAAGAACAGGAACCTGAGGCTAGAGTGGACATCAAAACTGGGGATTGGGAAAAAAGACCAGGTGAAGCGCCCCCCCATATCATATTCAACTGTCCTGCCTTTACCTGCTGTGGCCCATCCACCTCACGCTTCAACATATTGTCCATTCTGAGATGTTTGTCACCTCACTACAGTTGTAAGAAGCGGTTCTTTGAGTAACTGTATCCAGCTCGAACCAGTCTAGCCATTCTCTAACCTCTCTCAACAAGCTGTTTCCACCCACATAACTGATGCTCATTAGCTTTTTATTTATTTATTTTTCTTTATTCTGTGTAAACTCTAGAGACTGTCGTGTGTGTGAAAATCCCATGAGATCAGCAGTTTCTGAAATAGTCAAACCAGCCCATCTGGCACCAACAAACATGCCACGGTCAAAGTCACAGAGATCACATTTTTCCCCCCAGAGATAATCATATTTTTCCCCCCGTAATGGAAGCTCTTTACCTGTATCTGCGTAATTTTATGCACTGCACTTGGACCACATCGTTGGCTGATTATATAACTGCATGAATGATCAGGTGTACAGGTGTTCCTAATAAAGTGGCTACTGAAAGCCCAAAGAATCCTGCATAAAATGAACAGAACAATAACAAACTGTTTTATTAGCATGATGAGATATGTAAGGAATAAAACATAAAACAGACCCGGCAATTGTTATAGAAAAATGATCATCGATGTGGTGGTGTTAAGCTGCCCAATGTGACCCCAAAGTTGTTTATTTTCGTACAAGTGTTTTATTCCAATTATACCACAACAATTTGCAAATTATGACATTTTTCAAATTGTTATTATTAATGAACGACACAACAGACGTACAGTTTAATTGTTTATAATTACATTTAATGTTGTGGGACATCTTTGAGGTAAATGAATTCCTGTTATCACTTACATTAGAGCCACTATAAAGAGTAGCTCCCTCATCAGCCTTTCCCTTTCTCTCCCATTAAGTTATTAAAACATAAATGCAGCTTGTCATGTTACAAGAAAATGGAAAGAGTAGTCTTCTGTCCTGAAACTTAAACTTACAGCTTGCTGACACTGGAGACTCCTTCCAAAAAATGTTCAGTTAATGTCTCTTTATAGAAATCTTCATCATATCACAACTTTATAGCCGCTTATACAAGGAACGAGTATGACAAAAGCACAACACTGCCAAATGTAAAGAATGTGGAGGGCATTTATCAAGAGAATATTACAAAGAATTATTGTTTTAATTTTTTATTTTTTAAATTGGTTAATTTAGCTATTGAAAAAAACAGTATTAATGCATTCATGCAATTTGTATGTGCACATGTGCCTAAAGTATGCTTTGTGCATTTATAATGGCATAAAAAATTCACAACATGAAGCATTATATTCAGTATCTGCACACATGTAGCAGACAGACACGAACTAATGCTGAAAATCATCACAAACAATTTTCCAGAATAGTCCAGTGGGTCAAAATGTACAGTACGATCCACACTATGGTCCACATCAGTGTTGTTTGGAGGGAACAGGCTGATGGGTCTCCACATTGCCTAAGCACTGATTAAGCTGTGAGATATTAATACCTCTCACAGGCGACTGCAAATGAGTTCTTCTGTTCTGGGACATTCTACTTACTAGTGCTAACCTGCTTGTCTTTTCATTGTGTGTTATCAAGCAGACACACACAAACAGACTCATACACATCGTTGTTGTCCAATTAAAAATGTGTATAATGGGTTGCTGTGGATCCAGGATCTATCCTGAGAACACTGGGCATGAAGGCAAGAATTGGTAACACCCTGGATGGGTGTTTTAATATTTGATGTGTGTGTTGACTCTTCTTCTGTAAGTTTTGGTTTAAAAATAAACCTGTTATACCTGTAAATAAAATTATTTTAAAAACTATGTAACCCCATATTAGGCATTTGAGAGTCGACAACATACAGTCATTTAGTATACAGTCTAGCAGCGCATTTTGAGTCATTTTAAACATACATTTGTTCAACTTGAAGCCTGGAGCCTATCCCAGGGAACACCGTGGGAGCTTCCCAGAATTTGAAGATTCTGAGACGTAGGCATTGTTAGATGTGCTTTCGGTTAGGACTGGTTTTTGACATCGGCACATAGTCAATAACTTGGAAAGGCCAACTAAAACAAAGTGAGAGCACGGGATCTTTTGCCAGTAGACCACCAGGGAAGTACAGGCTATAGATAGTGCTCAGGATAATGTGTAAGGGGGCGTCATTGCTAGGTAGCTAATTATGTAGCAAGAAACATGTATAAATTAACATGAGCTAGCTAGCCAATGAACCTAGCAAGTTACTGAAACCCCAACAAAATTTGGCTAAATTAGCTAGCCAGCTAACGTTACCTTTCTTTATACACGGTTGATAATCTAGGTGGTGTTCATTTCAGCAGAGCTCTTTCGGTTAGCATTCCTCGGATATGGTAGGTCTATTTTAGCACTTCCTGGGGGATATGGTTTGGAACTAATGAAGTCTTTAACGACTTAAGAACCTGTGTAGTACGGTCTAGATTTGAAGACGTAGACGTAAAATAAATTTGGTTCATGAAATTTGTCATGGTTATTGTATATTTCATTATAAATATTATATATCTGCAGATTAGTTGCGTCAATTGTAGACATATGAAAATACATTTTTTAAAAGTAATCACTCAAGTAGTTTCTTTTTTCACAAGATGACATGTTTACTCTCTTTAATTTTCTTGATGACTTCTTTTACTTTTACCCAACAGAATTATTACCGTTGCAGTAAAATTTACTCACTCGGTATACGTTTTCCACCACTGGGAATATATTGCAGCCCTATTCACATCCCTCATCTATATTATAAACTTCCCTAACTAGCTGATGCTAATACTAATACAATGCCTCCAAGTTAAATTATATTAACTGCCACTTTTTAGTTAATCAGCCGACTAGAACATTAAACTTTCACTTTGAAATGCAGAGATATGACTTTCTGTCTCTTTTGAGCAAACATCAGCATGAGACGCCGCGTCTGAGAAAATTTCTGAACCCGTGTCCTGACAACTGAAACCTGTATTTGTTGAGTGAAGAATAGTGCTAAAATTACCAAGAGTAACACTACCTTTCGTGTTAAACTATACCTGAGCACAGCCTTTAATGATACCTCTCAGGTAGCCTACAACTAAATGTAGCCTCCAATGATACCTCTGATACTAAAGCACACGTAGCCTCCACTGCTACCCTTCAGACAGGCTCGGCTGGTGTAAATGGGCTAGAGGGGATAAGCCGTCCCTCTCTTCCAAAAAACAAATTAAATTTCTAAATATAAAGTTCAGTTTTTGCCATGTACAGTACTTTTATATAATTTGCTGTTAACAAATGGCTTAAAAGGAATTTTAGATGAACTTTTGGTGGAACTAAAAACAGCAGCACCATCAGGCAGTCCAAGCAGGATTTTGCGATCGCAGAAATTAACGCACAAAAATCGAGGGAACTCGGAAGAGCTCGCAATTTTTCAGAATGATCGCAGATATTCCGCAGATTTGGGCCAAGACGTGACGTCATCACAACAGCCAGATTCACGTGCGGCGATCATGAGTACAGCTGAAAAGGTCTCATTTTAAGAACAAACATCACTGTGAGAGACCGTGCAGGACAACTTCATGTGATTGCGATTTCACCGATTCAAATAGTCTTCCACAAAAAAAGCATAAAAACGTCATCGCACGTTGCAGCGCAAATTTCGAAGAAAAAAAGCCGCAGGAAAAGCAAGCATTTTTGGCCGCAACAATCACGGAAAAACTCCGCGAAATGGAATATGGACTGACCGATGTCTCTCATGCGAAAGCATACTGAATATAGCCTGAACACACACTGCACTTCATGCCTGAGATAGTATACCTGAGCTAGATTACTGTGCGTCAGTTCCCCACTTGTCTGTGTGTGTGTGTGTGTGGTTCCTCAGGGTTCTCTTTTAAGGCCTATTCATTTTGCCAAGGAATTGTCTTAAGGACATTAAAATCTGGATTTTGTCCCCACATAATTAATTTTGCTTCCTCCACATAAGAAAACTCTTGTGCATTGTTGTATCTTAAATGTATCTTGTGCATTGTATCCAAAACCATGGGATGGCCTTTAACACAGAACTGACAAGTAAATAAAAGTTGTTGTTAAAGGTCGTTTTTTTTTCAAAATATTATTCATTACTTTCTTTTCATGACGTGGCAGGTCAGCACAATGTCTTTTAAAAGCTTTCAATAACACACCTGAGTCTGCCAAAAACACAAGTGAAGTATGATAGCAGGTGTGGCTGGAACACACTCGGCACATCAGAACATGTCTGCTGATGACCAAATCACACCCGTCAGTGAATGAGTTCATTTTTCTGGTATACTTTTCAATCAGATGAGTCATTTGGCACTGATTTATCACTGATTCTTACTGAAGTGAAAAAAATTAATAAATAAATACTTGGTTCAAATCCAGGAGAACAAACATTAAGAAGAAGGTCATCACAACCTTTTTAGGAATGCACATGATGCACACTTTTTGTACTTATTTGCTTGCTTTTGTATTGTAAAGATATTGTGGAAATAAAGATAGATTTGTGTAACTATGGTAACTGAGATGTCTATTATTAATTCATTATTATTACTGTGTGAATCCATGCTTGTATCATCCTTTTCCATATATATATATATATATATATATATATATATATATATATATATATATATATATATATATATAAAAATGTACATTTCAGTTGCGTTCCACAACATTCACTCAGCTCTTTCACTCAAACTGTTATTTGCAATATTCCGCAAGTCATATGTTCAACAGGAAGTTGTGTCATTTGAATTTCCCGAAGATCATGGGAAGAAGAAAATTAATCTCGCCCGCACTGTTTTCTTTAGTTTCAACGATACTTCGAGGTCACTTTGAAAGGACAACCTTGTCACATAGACTGAAAGTCAATTATTTTACATTTTAAGTCAAAATCACTAGAATGACTCCTCATGTCCTCATGCCATCAGCATGGATGCTATTTCAAGTCAAGTCAAGTCAAGCGGCTTTACAGAGTACAGCTAGTACGGTACACGGTGAAAAGAACCGATGTTCCTCCAGGACCATGGTGCAACAGAAAGCAACACAGGACTACAAAAGACGACAGAACTAAATAAGACCTACACATTTCTACATGAAGTGCACGAGGAAATGTGTGCAAACAGCACGAGACAGTACAGTAAGTATAAAACGGGACGATATGCACAGTGAGAGACCGTGTAGCTCCGACCGGTACTCAGTTCTAGTGTGGAAGTGTCAGATATAACAGGTAGTGCAAAAGAATAATAAGATAATAAAAATGCTGTGAATGTAAACGCAGCATACTATGAGATGGTATTCGGGTAAGCTTATACCATACATGGACATAGCACTTGTTGCGGTAGCAGCCAGGTAGAGCGTATGCTTTAAACTTTGTTACTCACATGTCAGCGATGAAAACCTGTGGGATTGATGGCTGAGATGGAGTAACACAATGGTTCGCAAACATTTCATATCAGTCAAGCTCCCGCTTTGCTAATCAAACTAATTGTCAGGCCCTCGTTGCTTTCCTTTCAAAAAGTAAAGTAGGACTATATATTTTTTTATATAGCCTGTCACACATGTAGCCATTGTTTTCCTCAGGTTGTCTAGCTAGCTGGCTAAAATAACAATTACACGGTTTATTAGAATGACAACAAGTCAACAGTCGCAATGTTTGTTGACAACGCTCAGGTGTAACCATTATTTCCACATTTTATTCCTTCTACATTTCATCCTATCCGTCTGTTAAAATGGCAGGTTTTTGTAATGTAAAATCATTATTATTTTTTTATTAATTTATTATTATTATTATTATTATTATTATTATTATTTTCGACCTTTATTGTGAAATTGTAACCTATTAATTAAAGTGAAAACCAATCAGAATTAATTTTTTGGGGGGGAGGGGGTTAAAGAAAAATGGGAAGTAACCTGGTTGCATAAGCGTGCCCATCTCTAAACTCATGCGTAGTTAAAGCACCTTTCGAATTTATCACAGCGTTCAATCTTTCGGGTCAGACCGAATCAGTTTGGAACGTCTGGACTTTGAGCGATGTTTTGTCATTCTTCCTCGCAAAAGCATTCGAACTCTATCGGCTGGGCATGTCCTGTGCACAGCGCTCTTCAGGTCACATCACAGATTTTTGATTGGATTTAGGTCTGGACTCTGGCTGGGCCGATTCCAAAACCTCGTTTTAGTGAAGCCATTCTTTTGTTGATCTGGAGATTTGCTCTGGGTCGTTGTCGTGCTGAAAGGTGAAATTCCTCTTCATCTTCAGTGTTTTAGCAGAAGCCTTAAGGTTTTGCACCAAAAATGACTGGTATTTGGAGCTCTTCATGATTCCCTCCACGCTGATTAAAGCCTCGGTTCCAGCTGAAGAAAAACAGCCCCAAAGTGTGATGCTGCCACCACCGTGCTTCACCATGGGGACGGTGGGGTTTTTTTGTGCCAAACATTTTTTGGTATTATAGCCAAAAAGTTCAACTTTGGTCTCATCGGACCATAACACATTATTCCACATGGTTTTGGGAGATAGGATGTGTTTATTTATTTATTTGGTTAAAAAAAAAGGCCCCCTACTACAGTGCACTTTATTCCTCACACCCTGTATGCTCTCGTTCCATCTCCCTGTGCCTCCCCTGCAGTGCTCTTACGCCTCCCGAGCAGGACCCGCCTCACACTTTGGGAACCCCTGGGTTAACTTTTTTTTTTTTTTTTTAATTCATATGTTCTTAGATTCAGTGTTGAGAAATGATTTAAAAATGGGAAAGGTTTAATTCGATTTATAAGGGCTAAACTGCACCCAGGTCATGGGATTACACAAGAGCTGGAAGAGTGAGTTGTACATGCTGGTTTCATTGTGTAAGTGTTTGTGTATCATGTTTTGGTCGGAGGAGACATTTTCAGAGCTGTGAGCTATAGAATATCAGAGGTAGTAAGTGCTTTGTTTATGTATGTGTGTGTGTGTGTGTGTGAGAGAGAGAGAGAGAGAGAGAGAGAGTGAAATGTGAATGTATGAGATCACAGAGTGAGCAGGCACACAGCACACATGGGTAACATCAACACAGTACATTCCTCAGTGTATTATGTCACAGTATGGGAGGTTTACTTTGATTATATTACCTTAGAGGCAGGAGTGAAGCGAAGGCTAAATATACAACATTACCTAATCATTCAGGAGAAGAGAAAAGTATTTACCCACCTTCTAGAGATCTAGCTCTGCAAAAAAAAAAAAGTTCCTTCACTGGGACATACAGTTCTGAGAAAAAAATAAAAAAAAGAGTATTTTCAACCTGATTCTGAACCTGTCGGAACTGAGAATAAATATTACATCTGTGATAAGCAAGGAATAAAATACTTAAGAGTGTTCAAGAGTGTTTTACTCCTCTTACAGTACCACAATAAAGATTACTTTAACTAATTACTCATTTTTATTTATTTATGAATGAAACGACACGCCATATGAGATTTGATATTTACAGTGCTGTGAGAAAGTATTTGCCCCCACCCTGATTTCTTCTGTGTTTGTGTCTCTCTCGTACTAAATCGTTTCAGATATTAAAACTAAATCTAAGATAAAACAAAGGCAGCATGAGTAAACAGAAAATACAGTTTTTAAATGATAATGTTATTTATTGAAGCAAAATAATGATCTAACACTGTGGACTGTGTGAAAATGTATTTGCGCCCGTAGTTACTAATTCCCCAAATCTATGAAACTGCACTGATAATGGGGTTCAGCTGGACGAGACACAACCAGGCCTGATTACTGCAAACCCTGTTCAATCACATCTACACTTACATAGAACTTTCTCAACAGCATGAAGTGGGTTAAAAGGTCTTACGGAGTAACACACTGCGCCAAAGTTCCAGAAATGATGATGAAGAAGGTGATTGAAAGACATCAGTCTGGGAAGGGTTACAAAGCTATTTCAGAGGCTCTGGGACTCTAAAGAACCACAGTGAGAGCCGTTATCTCCAAATGGAAAAACTCAGCACAGTAGTGAACCTTCCCAGAAGTGACCGTCCTTCCAAAATTCCTCCCAGAGCACAGCGACGACTCATCCAGGAAGTCAGAAAACAGCCAAGGACAACATCAAAGGACCTACAGGCCTGTTTTACATCAGTAAAGGTCACTGTTCATGACTCCACTATCAGAAGATAGTCACCCGTCACATCTGGCGTAAACAAAACACGGAATTCCACAAAAAGATCATCATACCTACGGTCAAGCATGGTGGAGGCAGTGTGATGGTGTGGGGATGATTTGCTGCTTCAGGGCCTGGACAACTTGCAATAATTGAGGGAAACATGAATTCTGTTCTCTACCAGAAAATTCTAAAGGAGAATGTCCGGTCTTCAGTCTGTAAGTTGAAACTGAAGCGTAACTGGATTATGCAGCAAGACAGTGATCCAAATCACAGGAGTAAATCCTAGTCCTAGAAGTGAAAGACTGATCTCCAGTTATCGGAAGTGTTTGATTGCAGTTATTGATGCTAAAGGTGGCACAACCAGGTTTCAAGTTTAAGGGGGCAGTTAGTTTTTCACAGCACCGTATATTACATGTTATTTCAGTAAATAATTATAATACATTTCTGCATGCTTGCGTATTTCCCCCCCCCCCCCCCAAATGTCTATTGTATTCTTTTACTATATATAATTAAGCGTGTTTAGTTATGCCTCTCACTATGTGTGTGTGGGTGTGACAGTGTCGTATTCATCACTTCCAAGGTGAATCTCAAGGTTTGTGTGTGTTCAGTTGTCTCTCTCTCACTCTCTGGCTCTGTGTATCAACAAATGTCTTGCATTTTAGTCAGTTGCTGGTTAATTTTGCAGTGCTGTCAGCTCTTCTAAACACTTGGACTGCACTGTGAATCACAATAGGAGTCAAATCTTACTCGGATAAGGTATAAATATCTTAATGTGCTAAATAGCTACAGTTTTTGTCATTAAAAAAAAGTTTCCCAACCAGCTAAATGACCCCTCGAGGTCAAAACCGTCTCCTTAATGGAGACACACACAGATCCACGGTTTTCTAGCGTTGGAAAAGAAACTATTCTAGAAAGAACTACTGGAGATGCAGTGAGACAGAAATGTGTGTTTTCGTGTGTAGCCAGGAGAGGGAGTGAAACTCTAAATTATCTCTCTCCTTACGCTGTCTCTCACTTACACACACACACACACACATACATACATACATACATACATACATACATACATACATACATTCATCCAAACACACTACACACTTTAAGTGTCTAAATCTGCTGGAGTTGTAACTGCGTAGGTGGCATTTTAAATGTTGTGAAATTATATCACCCTACAAGCTTGTTAAAATTCTTTTTGCCATGTATTACTTTATTGAAGTGCAATGTTTATGAGAGCATAAACTGTTGATCAAGAACACACACACACACACACACACACACACAAAGGCCTATACTGCATGTACTATACTATAACCACAATTCCGAAAAGGAGTCATCTGAAAATCCAATTCATCCTGTACTCTATCGAAAACACATTATTAACACATTATTTGATGTTTGACTTTGTGAATTTAATAAATTTTTGAAAATATACACTCATTTCAAATCTGATGACTACAACACACTCAAAAAAAACTTCAGTCGACTGTTTATCGCTGTGTAACGTCACCTTTTCTTTTAATAACACTTATTAAGCGTTTGGACGCTGAGTGAAGACGCCAGTTGGTTAAGTTCGGCAAGTGGAATTTTCCCCCATTCATCCATCATGCATTTCTTCAGCTGCGGAACTGTACGGGACTTCGTTGCCTTATTTTGTGCCTCATGATGCACCACACGTTCTCAATGGGAGTCAGGTCAGGACTTCAGGGAGGCCATGCTCGCACCCACACTCTCTGCTTACGCAACCATGCGCTTGTAATCCGGGCAGAATGTGGTTTGGTGTTGTCCTGCTCTGGATGGCAGCGTATGTTGCTCCAAAATGTGTACATGTGTACATAAATACATATCTTTCTGCATTAATGCTGCCCTCACAGATGTGCAAGTTACCCCCATGCCATGGGCACTGACACGCCCCCATACCGTGGGCACTGACACGCCCGCATACCACGACAGACGCTGGATTTTGGACCTGACGCTGATAACAGCTCGGATGGTCCTTTCCCTCTTTGACCCGGAGAACACGACGGCTGTTTTGTTCAAATAACTTTTGTCCAAAAATGTTGACTCGGCGAACCACAAAATGTGATTCCACTGTGCTACTGTCCATCTCAGATGAGACCGAGCCCAGAGGAGTGGGCGGAGCTCCTGGACAGTGTTGATGTACGGCTCCTGCATTGTATAGTAAAGCCTTAACTTGCATATGTGGATGCAGCGGCGAATGGTGTCGACCGACAAAGGTTTACAAAAGTATTCCCGATCCCATGTCAGGATCTCCGTTACAGACTCATGACGGTTTTTAAGACAGTGACGTCTGAAGGATCGGAGATCACGCGCATTCAGAAGTGGTTTTCATCCTCGTCCTTTACGCATCGAGATTTGACCGGATTCCTTTAATCTTTTAATTATATTGTGTGCTGTAGAAGGTGAAATGCCCAAAATCCTATTTGGCGAGCTTCGACCCGTCCTTGCTCTTCAACGTCTAGGCCATTTTTTTTGGAGTCTCCTTATATACTGTGATTAGACGATCGCCTCACCAGTTTCACATCACCTTCTTATTTCAACTTCTCACATCGCTATTAGTCCTAAACCGCCCCTGTCCCAACTTTTTTGGAACGTGTCGCATGCATCAATTTCAAAATAAACCTTTACCTTCAAAAAACTGTGCAGTTGATTAGGTAAAACATCAAATACCTCGTCTGTATATGTTTTTTGTTTAAATACAAGTCAAAGTACATTTACACATCACCCCTCTTTGTTTTTATTGGTGTTTTCCATACTGTCCCAACTTTTTCGGAATTGGGGTTGTATATGTATGACAGGCCGACACGAAACGAGCTTTATTGAGCAAAACTACCAGTCCACTGTTCTAAAACAGAGAGAGACTTTGAATCAGAAGACTGTGAGAGACAAACTGTGAACTCATCAGACCTTTCACCTTATTGGATTTTCTGATAAGAACTGTTTTAGTTTTAAGGTTGTGTAAACCTGGGTTTTTCCCTGAACCAACATTACTGCACACAGAAGTCTGTCAGTGTGAATCAGCACAAGAGCATTCAACATGTACTCAACGGCCACATTATTAGATACACTTTGCATCTCTTTGGCCATCATTTCCTTTTCTTTTCTTTTTTAAAGCATTTTGTCTGTGTTAATGCAAACAGCATACATTTTTGCTGAAGCTGTGTATTTTTTATTGGAATTTTAATATTTCACCCTTATTTGCTTTTAGAAATCTATTTTAAACTAGATACACAAAATAGTTCCACTCAGGACCTTAAGGACAGACACGTCCCCATTCAAACTGCAATACTGAATCCCCGTAACGTTGAAGCAGGAAATCATGCGTTGTGTTAATAGGCTTTTATTTTGTATACAAGGTTTCAAAACATTGATTTAAAAAAAAAAAAAAATTCTGAAATGTGTATTATTTTCTCAGGTTTAGCCTCTGGGGAAAAAACAGGTACATCTCAAAAAATTTTAATACCGTGGAAACGTTAATTTTTTTTCCCCCCATAATTAAATTCAAAAAGTGGAACTTTCATTTATTCTAGATTCATTAAACGTAAAGTGAAATAATATCAAGCCTTTTTTTGTTTGAATCTTGATGATTACAGCTTACAGCTCATGGAAATCAAAAATCCCAGTATCCTTTATGGACCTGAGTGGTAGGGTTTTATTTATTTATTTATTTATTTATTTATTTTTAAAATCTGACGCTGCATAAAAAATATGAATGCATCAAAAATGTTGTTGTTAATCGTTGACCTATCAAAGACTGTAATAATCAAAGAATCAAAAAATTCCGCTTAGCATTTAGCACATGGAAAATAATGACTATTTTTTCTTTGTCTCATAAACAAAAAAAATTTGTGGCATTATGTAAACAAACCAGCATTTAAACGGTGAATTAATTCTGAGAATGAATGAACGTTTGGCATTATGATTAGAACTGATGCTGGTTAAAAAAATAAATAAAAAATCAAATCAAGTCAGTGAAAGTGGAATTTTTTTTTTTTTTTTTTTTTTTAATATATAGTAGTTTTATGGCAGGTTTGGACATGGACATTTTTGTCCTCTATGGGACTGTGTGTAACTTTTTTTAATTGACGCACAAGGGTTAACGATCATCATCATCATCATCATCGTCATCGTCATCATATGATACACTCATATCATCACCACACACACTACCTTGTCACTGCACAGCCGTGACCTCAACCCCACTGAACTCCTTTGGGATGAATTGGAATGTCGACTGCACCCCAGCATGGGTGCCTGATCTCACTTACGCTCTTATGGCTGAATGGGGCACAAATTCCTACAGCCACACTCCGAAATCTAGCGGAAAGCCTTCCCAGAAGATCGGGGGTCATTATAACAGCAAACAGGGGACGGAATCTGGAATGTGACGGTCAGGTGTCCAAATACTTTTGGCCATATAGTGTAGTTAAAAGAATCCATCTTGGATTTTTATCTAGGAACCTATCCAAGACCGTTATTTTCATTCGTAGTAAATAAACCAGAGTGCGGTTGAAAGCTCGGTTTGGAATGGAGAGGGTGTCAAAGCGTTGTTTGTTTTTTTTGGTCTTATTAACTAAATAAGAACTACCGAGGGAAGGATTGTTTATAGCTGATATTACGTAAGTGAGGAACTGACTTGTTTTGTGGATGTACCATTAAATGTTAATGAAAATAAATAAACGGATAAAACGTA